>NC_133363.1:4518083-4698700 GCF_049309525.1 Garra rufa | reverse complement strand
GGAGTCAATGTACATATTGAAACCATATCAGAAACAATCAAATCTGTGGAGCTGAGGTGAAGAACTTTTTCAGACTCGGCCTGGAGTTCCATCCTCTCTCTCTCCATCCTTCACAAACCTGAACACACTCCCAAACAGATCAGGGAATGAAGCCATCAGGTTGATGCTCTCTGCATCCTCTGGACTATGCTGAGGAAAAAAAAACAAAATTAGTTAGCCATTAGTTCCAGCATTGCTTGTTTGTAAAGTGGTTTCACCCTGTTTCAGTCGGCGACTTATACCAAAATCAGCCAATCTGGCTTTTCCTTTTATGTCTATAAGAAACAGAAAGTAAAAAAAAAAAAAAAAAGTTATTTCTTATTAATTTAATCACATAAGTTTAGCTCGTACCAATCAGGACAGTCTGGGGTTTGATGTCACGATGGAGCACTTTAGTCTGCTTGTCGTGTACAACCTGTAAACTGCAGAGAACTTCCTTCACCAGCTTCTTCAGAATCAAGTATCTATCAGCGCTGTCATCTGGTAAATGATCTTGGACATATTCCTCCAGTGTGTACTCACAAAGCTGAAGAACAAGGTATCCAAAATTTGGATCCTCTGCAAAGTCCACATATCGCACAATGGAGGGACTGTCAAGTTCTGGAAGCCGTAGAAATTCCTCCTCGTTTTTGAGAGCTTGGTAATTAAACTTAATCATTCGTTTCACAGCCACCTCAGTGCCGTCATCCCTCAAATCAAGGAAATCCTGAGTTCCATCACTTCTGTTAGCGATCAAAAATTCACGGTCAAGAACGAGAGTAAGACTTTGCAGTCTGTATGTTTTGCTTTCATCAATGGTCACTAGCTTCTCAAGCTCAGACCTCCAACGAACATTGATTTGATGCCACCTTCTTGAGTTCACATTTGGCTGCATGAATGGCTGCACACTTGAATTTGATTCCTCAATGGATGTCTCTACAGGGTCTGTATGGTTCCTCTTTATCTTGCTGCTCGCTTTCTTGTGATCCCACCTCTTGCTGTTTTTTCTTTTTCTTATTTTTCTTCTTTTTCTTCTTCCTGCTTGTTGATAGAGCTGCAGTCTCCTCACATAGACTATCCACTGCACTCAAACCTGCTGGATCTCTCAGTGAATCATCCAACTTATGCAGCTTTTTTTTTCATGACTTCATCCATTTCTGTCTCTGCTTTGATAAGTATCATCTCTGGGATGGGTGACAATCCACACAATGCAACGAGTTTAGGAACAAAGTCATTTAAATAGGAAAACAGTCCATAAGTCCAAACTCCAATCAGACTTGAATAATCAGGACGTGTGAGAAGCAGTAGACTTCTCACAACTTCTCATAGACAGAAGGATTCGTACTCAGTTCGTGCTCAGATGTCTTCTGCATCATGACATTGAGTATCTTAAGTATCAGATGATTGATTTTTTCTTGTGGTTCATTTCCAGAGGGCTGAAGACTGTTTGTAAGAATTGGCACAAGATCACTGAATATCTGAGAGGTGATGTTTTCACTGACACGCAAAGCAGCATTTAAGCAGTTCAGTGCAACCGGCCAGTGTTTCTGAGAGATTCTTGGGAAGCGTTTGATGACTCCCTCAATGTATTTTTCCGCACTCCTTGTATCTCTGAACCACTCTGATGATACTGCTCTGCTCTTGGAGCAGTGACACCATAGTAGAGCTCAAACTGAATTATATGAATGAAAGGATCCTCTTGAAAGAAATGTTCCTTATAAACTCTGTAAACATCTGTCGGATTTTTTGTTTGTATAGCACAATAAAAACAGAAAAAAATATGTACTTTCTTAAACTCTTCACCCTCTAAAGATAATTTATTTAAATTCATTAGGAAACTGGTTGTGGAATATAGAAAACAACAGTTTGGATAAGTGTGATGCATAAGTTTCATGAGTTAACTAACACTTATAGACTGAGCGAGTATACATATTTGGTGTGGATAGCTGGGATAGGAAGAAGAGTTAGGAGTGAAGAGTTGGGATGGAAGAAGCATGCCAGAAAACTGTCTTGGGACAAAACAAATTTGTCTGTACCAGACAGAAAAATACACTTGGGGCAATTCCGGTTATATTCTAGCATGCCGGACAATTCGGAACGGCTCCATCTGCCTCACTGTGTTCACTGCCCGATTCCTGCTCAAAATCGGGACAATCGCAGCAGCAGTTAGTTTGCTGACACAGCCGGATACAAACCGGTGTTGTGCTGCACGGCCCTGGTCCTATATATTCAATTCAACTACTTTTATTTTAAGCAAGCAATTATGTCCAAAACACCTAGGGAATTCACAAGCCTCTCTATAGATTTCTACACAGACCTCTAGTGGTTACACTGTGAAATAGCATGTTTTTCTTTATTAACTCTCACCAGGTGGTGCTAATCTATCTTCAAAAAATGGATTTGAAAGGCCTAGTCTCTATTTTAATCTAAAATACTGCATTCATTGATTTTTTTTATATTTATTTTTTTTTTATTCGGATTTTAATTATTTTTACTATTTTCAATGGGAAAAATCGATCATAATTATTGCATAAATAATCATTAATACCATAAAATTCTCTAAAACTAGAAAGGAAACAAGAACAAATGTTATTGAACAAAAATATATTAGATTGGTTTTACTGAAGAAAAAAAGTTACGTTACAGGTGTCGGTCACTTTTGACCGTGAGGACCATGAGTGTGACCCCCAAATGAGGACCGCGCAAGGGTTAAAAGTAATGCATTACAATATTGAGTTACTCCCTAAAAAACTAATTAAGTTACATTACTTTTTATAGAGAGTAATGCATTACGCTATTTGTGCATTACTTTTTAAATCTGGGCAAGGTTTGCTTGTCTGTTTTTAATATAAAAGTTATGTTTTTGGCAAATGTGAAAGCCTTTTCAGACCAAAAATGTACAAAAAAGTAAATTCACATCTGTACAGTAGACCACAGAAGAAAAATGTCAACTCTTCAAAAATAAAAAAGGAAAACACGTGTTAGATTATCTTGAGTAATTTTTGCTTATTAGTATGGATGAATTGGATCATCGAAGGTCAGCAGCAAAGACATTGGTTAATAAAATGGGATTAAATACATAAAGGATATTTGTATTATTTAACATATTTAATTATTGCAGGTTTGTGTTGAATTTCACTGTTTTTGTTCATTTTGAGGAATACTGTATCTGTTTTTTTGTGTGAGTGAGATGAATTAATGCATGTTCACATTTATTCTAGAACTAAAGTAACATCTTACTCACAATTTCTCTCAACATGGGGACAGGAGAGCTTTTAATCAATAAATGGGGGGAAAAGTAACTCAGATATTTTCTTGCCAATTAAAAAGTGCTGCGTTACTTTACTAGTTACTTTGAAAAAGAAATATTATGTAACTTGTGTTACTTGTAATGCATTACCCCCAACACTGATCAGCTAAATAGTGATTATATAGCCTATTTCATATTGATTATGTGCATAACAACAAGTATGTTAACACACATAAAGGCTAACAAAGCCTGTGAATCAGCCTTGAATGCACTCAAATCGTCGAATGATTTAAAAGCTATTGTGGCTTCATTATAGTTCCTCCAAAATGTTTATGATTATCAATTATTTTTAGAATATATTATTATAATTAATATGATTCAATAGTCATTTTAATTACATTAAATGTTACAATCAGCCTGTGTGATTTTTAAATTAGAATACTTTACTTAAGCAAGTTAAGGTGTGAAAAAGATGTGTTGATGATTAATTAAGATGACAAAAAAAGGTATAGAAGGCATCATTTATTTATTTTCTTCCCCTGAACGAACACTAAATGGCAACAAAAACCACCACATAGCACTGAAAGGTTTTCTTTATCCATGAGGTCAATTGCATGCAATTACAAAATATTTTGAATTGAATAAGTACATTTTTGTTTTTGTAAAACATTAAGGCCTGGGGCCAGTTGCATAAACTGCTTAGACTAGTCTTAAAAAGTTAGTCATCTAATTTGTTTTCTTAAAGACTGCTAATAACTTTATAAAGTCTGTTACAAAAATATATACAATTTTTCTCATCATCATCTCAGATTTACATTCACAATGCCGAATTGATGTCCATAATGACACTTTCTCTGGAGTTCCATCCTCTCTCCTTGGCAAACTTGTACACACTCCCAAAGAGATCTGGAAATAAAGCCATCAGGTTGATTTTCACAGCATCAGCCTTGCTGTAGAGAGAACAACACACAAAATTTATTTTTCATACAATTCTATAATATATCTCTCCTTCTGCATTTTTGATCAGTTGTTATTATATTTGTCCTCGGTTTTGCATTGTCAACAAATTAACAGCTCAGGATTTGCCATGCAACATTTTTCTACAATTTAACTATCTATTGTCATTTATTTCTGTAACTCACTAATGCTCGTGTAGGTTGCGTATAAATCGCAGCAGGCCCAGTGTGTTCTCAGGATAGGCTTTCTTCTTACCATCCAGTGTCTGGACAAGCTCAGGCGGCAACTGGGAAAACAATATTTGACAATAAACAATGAAAATAATAATTTCCCACCATACTAATTAAAGATTTAAGATGCAATACATTAAGTTCAACTATATTACGTATTTTAAGTATTAAGTACCAAGTGTACAACACTTAACCTAATATAGTACTTACTTTAGACTTCCATTCAAAAAAGCTTTTCCCCTCTGTGTATTTTGCAATGACATTAAGGAGCTCCTCATCTGCATTCCGACAGTTTTCGGCCTCTTTTTCATTTCCCAATACTTTCAGATACAACACTCTCCTGCAACAGTTTCAGATACATTACACAATAAGTTGACAAATATATTGTCTATTCTATAGTGTCTTTTATGTGACACCATCTGTGTTAAAATTGACATACAAATAAATTGTGATTGTGATTTCAGACTTAAAATAATCTATTGGGATTAATGGCTCATGGTTTTAGAATAATGTCATCAAGATCGTATTGTACCTTTCATCAGTCCAGAAGAAGGGGTGTGCAAGGGTTTGCTCCACAGTTGGTCTCTCATTTGGGTTTTCATTGATCATCCACTCGACAAGATCCTTTGCTACATCATCATCCAGATGCTCCAGTGAGTATCTTCCTCTTGAAATGTTGTACTCACAATCCACATCTTCACCAAATGGATGATGTCCTCCAGAGAGAATGTAGTAGACTAACATCCCAGCAACCTTCAAACAGTTCACAAGGTTACCAGAAGTTCAGAAACTCCACTAAGGAAACATTTAGCTAAATGCTAGATATTGAAAACACACCTGAATGTCAGAGCTCCTCTTGTACCCAGTGTTGACCTTCTCATTTATGGTCTCTTTTGCCTTCCAGCATCTAGTTCCAGCAATGCTTGTTCGTAAAGTGGTTTCACCCTTTTTTAGTCGGCGACTTATGCCAAAATCAGACAATCTGGCTTTTCCTTTTATGTCTGTAACAAACAAAAAGTTCAAATTACTTCTAAAAAAAATGGATTCTAATTATTACAATTGGATTAGTTAAGCTCGTACCAATCAGGACATTCTGGGGTTTGATGTCTCGATGGAGCACTTTGGTCTGCTGGTCGTGTAAAACCTGTAAGCTGCAGAGAAGTTCGTTCACCAGCTTTTTCAAAACCAAAGATCTCTCAGCGCTGTCTTCTGGTAAATGATCTTGGATATATTCCTCCAGTGTGTACTCACAAAGCTGAAGAACAAGGTATCCGAAATGCATATCCTCTGCAAAGTCCACATATCGCACGATGGAGGGATTATCGAGTTCTGGAAGGCGTAAAAATTCCTCCTCGTTTTTGAGAGCTTGGTAATTAAACTTAATCATTCGTTTCACAGCCACCTCAGTGCCGTCATCCCTCAAACCAAGGAAGACTTGAGTTCCATCACTTCCGTTAGCAATCAGAAATTCAGCATCAATAGTATCAAGAGTGAGACCTGGCAGTCTGTATGTTTTGTTATCATCAATGTTCGCTAGCTTTTCAAGCTTGGACCTCCAACGAACACTGATTTGATGCCACCTTCTCGAGTTCTCAGTTGGCTGCATGATTGGCTGCACACTTGAATTTGATTCCTCAATGGATGTCACTACAGTGTCTGGAGACAATTCCTCTTTAACTTGAAGCTCAACTTCTTGTGATCCCACCTCTTGCTGGGTTTTTTTCTTCTTCTTCTTCTTCTTCTTCTTGCTTGTTGATAGACCTGCAGTCTCCTCACATAAACTATCCACTGCACTCAAACCTGCTGGATGTCTCAGTGAATCATCCAACTTTTGCAGTTTTTTCTTCATGACTTCATCCATCTCTGTCTCTGCTTTGATAAGTATCATCTCTGGGATTGGCGTCAATCCACACAATGCTACAGTTTCAGGAGCAAAGTCATTTATATTGGCAAACAGTCCATAGGTCATCACTCCAGTCAGACTTGAATAATCAGGACGTGTGAGAGGTAACAGACTTTTGCATAACTTCTCATAGACAGAATTATTCATACTCACTTTCTGCTCAGACGTCTTCTGTATCATGACATTGAGTATTTTGAGTATCAAACCAATGACTGTGTCAACATTTGTGTTTCCGAAGTGCTGAAGACTGTTTGTTAGAATTGGCACAAGCTCACTGAATACCTGAGGAGAAACACTTTCACTGACACACAAAGCAACATTTAAGCAGTTCAGTGCAGCTGGCCATTGTTTCTGATTCATTTTTGGGAAGCGTTTGATGACTCCCTCAATGTATCTGTCTGCACTCTTTGTATCTTTTAACCACTTGGTGGCGCTCTGACGATACTGCTCCGCACCTTGACCAATGACACCAAAATACACCTCAAACAGAACTGTGTGAATGAAAGGATCCTCTTGAAAGAAATGTTCCTTATAGATTCTGAAAACTTCTGTCTGATCTTTTTTTGATACATCACAAGAAAGAGAGTAAAACAGATGCACTTTCTCAAACACTTTAGCCTGCAATGATAACTGATGAATCATTCTCTCCACTTTTTTATCAAGCTCTGGATGTCTCCCATAGTTACTTTCAGGTGAAGCTCCAGCCTCTATAAGTGCTTTCACAATGGCTTTACGGCCTTGATCGACAGCACATTGCAATGGAGTAAACATTTGTAACTGATATCCATTTGGGTCAGCTTTTGCTGCAAGTAATCTTTTCACGATACTCAGTGGAACTCCATGTGTTAAACCAGCATTATGTAGAGGTGTCCATCCATTTGTTGAGCGTTTGTTTGGATCAACTGACTCCTTAAGTAGATAGGAGCAGATTTCTTCATTTTTGGATAAAACTGCTGCCGATAATAGTGTAACATCATCCTTCCAGATCGCAGAAGGGTACAGTCCATTAATATCTCTGCCTCTTATTAATTTGGGAAGTTTCTTTAAGTTGTTATCTATGATGCATTGTATTAGTGGGTCTGTTTTTCTTTGTCCTACTGGAACTGGGACTGGAACTGTAAATGGTATTTGGATCTGGAATGCCATGGATCTTCATATACTTATAACAATCTGTTGAGAGATGTTAAACTTCTTTCTTTACATTGTTAATAGACACAGTGTTAATATCGAGCCATACACTCTTAAAAACAAAGGTGCTTCATCTTTTTTGTCTATATGGTTCCATAAAGAACCTTTAACATCTGAATAACCTTTGTTTAACAAAAGGTTCTTTGTGGCAAAAGAAGGTTCTTCAGATTATATAAAGGTGATAAAGAGATGGTTCTTAATAGAACTTTTGACTAAATGGTTCTTTGTGGAACCAAAAATGGTTTGTTAAAAATATTCTTATAGACTGTTATTAAGTCAATTTTTTACAGAGAGTTTATTATACTGAACTATGTGAAACCAGTTGTTACAGCAATGGTATATTCACAACTTTAGTGACACATTTAGACTACTTTTTAGTTGAAATTCCGGTGCATTCATTTTTGTTGTTTGTCCAAATGCAATATATAAATATATAAAACCTTTATTTTTGGTCTCCCCTTTCTTTAATGTTTAGTTACATCTTTGTATAGGCCTGTAATAACATTAATTTAAGTATACAGGAGTGCAGTTTTCATGGAAATGAAACTCGGGGCTGGGTGAAGCGACCTCGAAGAACAGATACTTTAGTTTTTATGAAAGAACACAGCACGTCTAAACACGCCTGCACAAAGCACAATCTGTCTATAAGAGCACGCTTTTTCATAAAGATACTAATATTAACTGGATTCACATAGCCAAGAATGTTAATGTGACATTTAATATAACTGGTTTGTGTGACTTTTTTAACAGGTTTAAAGTAAAAGTTGTTAGAAGATTGGCAATGACCTGTTATAGTTTTTGATAAACACTCAGCAAAACAGAAGTCTGTTTAAATGCTAAAAAATATGTTTTTTAAATAACATGGTTAAAGCGTTATAATTAACCTACCTATTTTATTCCCAGAAATCACAGAAAATTTCCATTCAGTGGTATGCCTATTGGTAAAACTTTGTATACGATGAAAGGTAAGTGCTATACCTTCCTCATTCTTACAGACTCTGCACGTCATCCACCCCACACCTACTTTAGGAATAAAAGGTTGTGTAAGAAACCACTGAAAGGTGTTTGGCAACTTGCTGCAAAAAAACACAGTCGGTGCTACAGCAGTGTTTCCCAACTCCAATTGGGAACCACTGTGCTACTGTACACTCAGCAATTTTGCAATCTTATCTATACTATTTTTTGCACATTAGATTAATCCAGTGCCACAGCTTTGCAGTTTTGCTACAACCCTAATCAAGGTCTTCAGAATTAATGCGAGACACTGCAGGTGAATAGGAAAAAAAAAAAAATAATAAAAATAATAGTTATCAACTTTCTTACCCAGTTAATTGATTATATTGATAATTGCAAACATTTGTATTACAAGTTTTCCAAAATGTTAGGTTTGAATATGCAAATGAGCCATTATTTAATAAAATATGCACTAATTTGCATACATTCCTAGTACAAAAATCTAAACACTGGATGAAGTCAGTTTCAAAATTCTTGTTTCTTTTTTTGAAATTGAAGTTTCTACATTTGAAATCTACATCGACACAAATAGATAAAGTGCTATAAAAGAAACACTTAACAGTCTCTTTCGGGTGTTTTGTTTCCACTAGTCTGAAAAAAAAAGCACGTTATGAAACACCAAAAAGCCCAAAATCTCAAACTTGACCGGTGCATGAAAAAACAGTGTTTTTGCCTGCAGTATCTCACCTTAACTTCCAAACTTCCAAACTCTATGCAGAGCTGTGGATTAAGCTAAAAAAAATGGTATTAATGAGGACATTATGTTATCAAGTAAGAGCTTTTCTTTGTTCATTATTTATAAGACTTAAAGGTATTAGAATATTAATAACTGAACATAGCTCTTTTGCAGGCTGCAGTCATTATTTAGGGTTGTTGTTCTCTCTGTATCACAGCTTGTAAAACAGTATAGAAATGAGATTCTAATTCTGACATTCAACGTATTCACTGCACAGAGCATCACTTTACCACTTTCTTGAAGTATGAGTAAGATTAAGTCACTTTATGTGTTAATAGACATACACTCTTAAAAATAAAGGTGCTTTGAAAGGTTCACAGCGATGCCACAGAAGAACCATTTTTGGTTCCACAAAGAACCATTCAATCAAAGGTTCTTTACAGAACCATCTCTTTCATATAATCTGAAGAACCTTCTTTCGCCACAAATAACCTTTTGTGAAACAGAAAGGTTCTTTAGATGTTAAAGATTCTTTGTGGAACCATTAAGACAAAAAAGGTTCTTCTATGTCATCGTGAAGCACCTTTATTTTTAAGAGTGTATGATGGTTTTAAAGATGTGCGCTATTAACTGTTTCCTTGTATTGAAGCACAGATGACATTCTATTTACATTCACTCACATAAACCCACACATTTGTGCCTAATGAACACAACTGAAATGCAAGTTTTGATTTGTTTCACTCTAAACATATCCTGATAAAATGATAGAGGCCATTAATTTTAATATATCAATTATATTAAAATTAATATGGGTTAAGACACCTTTTATTTATTTTCTTCTCCCAAACTGGCAACAAACACCACAACTTGTTAGAATAGACACAAGATCACTGAATATCTGAGGAAAGATGCTTTTGCTGATACATAAAGCAACATTTAAGCAGTTTAGTGTATTCAGCCAGTATTCCTGAGGAATTTTCGATAAGTGCTTGATGACTCTTTCAATGTATCTGTCTGTGTTTTTTGTATCTTTTAACCACTTGATGGCGCTTTGACAATACTGCTCCGCACCTTGACCAATGAAACCAAAATACACCTCAAACAAAATAGTATGATTGAATGCATCCTCTTGAAAGACATGTTTGTTATAAATTCTGTAAACTTCTATCGGATTTTTTGTTTCTACAGCACAAGAAAGAGAAAAAAAAGTTCTCAAACACTTTACCCTGTGAAGATAATTGATTAATCATCCGCTCCACCTTTTTATCAAGCTCTGGATTTATGAAGGTAAAACAGTAGCAAAACTCGAGAGCTTGTTAATTTGAATGTGAGAACTTGTCATATTAATATTCGTATTTGTAAGCTAAAATTTGAACTCACAGCTCTGATGTGAAAAGCTGAATCTGTCGATTTGCACACACAGACAATGAACAAAACACCCGTGTTTTGAATTTGAAGTTGCAAATTAATAACTACAAATGTGTAAAATGACATCCACACAAACAAAATGACAGACACAGTACGACATATTTGCTTTTGCACTTTACTTCAGTTTTGCTGTACAACCTCAAGTCGGCACTTACAACCTCTCAGATCTGGCAGTACAACTTCAAATCCTAGCGCTTTGACTTTTGCTACTCTTTTTGCGATATTCCTGTAGCAAAACTCACTCGTGCACTTGTAAATGCAGACTTGAGAGCGCAGAGTTAGGGGCGGGGCTTGGGTGGGAATGAAGACATTTTATTGGTCGATGCCTGACCAACGAATATCGCTAGCCATCGCGAATAGCAGTGCAGTAAGAAACAATTTTTAATGCATATGCAGGGGCGGATCTAGAAAATTATTCATGGGGTGGCAAGGGGGTGGCATTGAAATTATGAGGGGTGGCAACACTGAAGCAAGCATCCTTGCATGGTGTTTGTGGATTCAAGGAACGCTATTCTTATTTAACTTCTCTTTATTGAGTTCTATGTTAAACTGTAGCGAGTTTAAGTCTATGCCAAGTTTAATTTACAAAGCAAGACAAAAAATGCAGACTGCATATGGATACAAAGTCTCAGTTGATCAAGTTTCCTTAAGTCAAAAACATAATAAATGTACAGAAACCACATTTAAATCACCAACAAATATCTTCAAAATGAATGAAATAAATCACAGTATTCAGTGCAACACGAGCAACAAAATTACCTTTTCAAGTATTCAAATATCTTGGATGAGACATGAAAACAAATTCAATAATTTTAGTGTAAGTAAAACAACAAAAGTCCCTTTAAGTCCAAGTATCTCTTCTTTTTTTAACAAACCAACAAATTTGCATGGACCTAAAACTAAATAACAAATTTTGGTGTAACAAGGTTATGACTAGCAGTTTATTAAACCATTCACAAAAGCTTTGGTGCACATGTGTACAGTTGCAGACATATTGTTGTAGACATTACAGTTGTCAGGGTTCTTGCACCAAAGTAAAATTCAAGCACTTTTCAAGCACTGCCAAGGTGCATTTTCAAGATTTTCCAGCACTGTGGTAAATTACATGTTCACATACATGAGTTCTTCATTTTTAAAACAGATGTTATTGTGCTATTAAAAAACAACTGTCTGGATTGCATATAACATTGCCTAATATAAATAGCCAACATACAGTAAACAAATTCTATAATTTAAATATATAATTAATATAATTTACAGAGTATCTGCACAAATAAAAGTAACACTGTATGAGTGGGGTAGGGCAATGTCTGGCAACATATTAATGACTGGTATGAAATGACTGTAAAATAAAAATAAAAACATGATACTAATGGCATTTCAGCCTTTATACCATTAAAAGGGATGAATCTAGTATATAATTGATTATATTTATTTAAAACATAAATATTACTGTCTTAATTGTTTAGATTTTTAGAAAGCACATTAACTTGTTTCACATTTACAACTCTATGTGTTTGCTGGGTAAAAACGTGGGTCGGTATTTGCAATAATCTGACAAAAACATAAACATTTTGGTAGCCCGACTGGAAAACACAATAGCCCCGGGACGTCGGGCTGGGGATTTTGCGAGCCCCGAGATCTCGTTTTAAACATAATTCGTATTTGTCGTTTTCAAGCCATCGCGGACTGATGCGACAACCTCCCGGCATGTTTTCGCTTGATCGCTTGTCAGTCCTTGGTTTCCAGGGCGACGCTGATAGATGATTGGGACGCTCGTCACACTATACGCTATTTTTATGTCATCAAAATACAGAGTCTCTGCTGTAAATCGGTCGAGGAAACTCTTTTATTTTTTGAACACTAGGACACTAGTGCTGGGGTGGCAAATGGGGTGGCAAGGCTTTTTCTTAGGGTGGCAATTGCCACCCCGTGCCACCCCGGTCAGTGGCGGTTCTACACGGAGGCCAAGGGAGGCCCGTGCCCCTGTAGACATATCCTTGGCCACCCCTGTGGCCCCCCCTACTGACCAAATAAAAAAAAATTAATTAAAGGTTGTATCAGCGATTTCTAGCCTAAAACATAAAGTGTCGATTTCAGCTTACCTTTCATCACGATCCGCTCGCTGCCTGCCCCATAAATTGTCTGTGAAAAAACCGCGTCTCTCTGGTCAGCCTAGGGTCCGAGATATGCCAAAAAAAACAATCGGCGCTATCAACACACCACAGATAACCAAACAGTGTTCCAACCAATCAGCGTCAGGGGTTTGGTGTTGTGGACTTTCCTACTGGTGCAGGGATGTGAGGGAGGCGGAGCGAACGTCCACAACACCAAATCCCTGACGCTGATTGGTTGGAACACTGTTTGTTTTTGTGTGGAAAGGTTGGTAGTACCGATTGTTTTTTTGGCATATCTCGGACCCTAGGCTGACCAGAGAGACGCGGTTTTTTCACAGACAATTTATGGGGCAGTCAGCGAGCGGATCCTGAAGAAAGGTAAGCTGAAATTGACACTTATGTTTTAGGCTAGAAATCGCTGATACAGCCTTTAATCATGGTTTTACACACGAGCGCCAAAAGCGGAACTAAACGCATCGTTCTACTTACATGGGTAAATTAGAGCGGCGCACACAAACACTGCAGCAACAATTAGAACTACTCTTGGATAGAGGAGCTACGATTTATTTCTCCTGTTGCAAGAGTCGAAGGTAAGCAAAACAATTTCATTTCGTGAGTGACTTGTTGTTCTTGCACATAACCGTGTTACTTTTGTTTTTCACACTGATAATTAAATCAAGTTTGTAAATGGCTTTGTAAAATCTTTGTTAACGTTAGTTAATAAAAATATACAGCTGTTCATTGTTAGTTCATGATCAAGTGCCGGTTCAGTTCTGCTGAAATTCTACACCTCTGAGAACTCTCTCATTAAAACAAAGAAAGTGTAGACATGATGTAAATAAGAGATTAATTGTATTGTGTAAATGTGATTTTATTACCTTTTATTAACTTTGAGAGATTGCGATGAACTACAGTAATGTATGAGTGACAGCTTTCCAGTGATTGTAAGGGGAGCGCGCATTTTTAAGACTATAATTAATTCAGAATTTGAATTCATTTATTCACGGATTCACTCTCTGATAACGCAACATCGCCATTGCTATCGTGCAGCACATAGGCTATACATCAGTTACACAAACTAAGAGAAGGTAAAGCAGGTGCTTACTCATCAAAATATGTCTAAACAGCCGCACTGCACGTGTGGACACGCGCCCGTGAGTAAACATTTTTTTTCTTTCACCATGCAGCAAACGTAAAAAAAATTAAACCGTTTAACTTATAGTAAAAATCGGTTAAAATTCTTACTGTCGGTTAACAGTGAACGGTCAATATGAGCATCCCTAAAATGTTTGTATGATTTTAAAGTAAAATAAAGTTTATAATCTTTAAATATCACTTGTTGTCATTTTTTAATGTGCCCCTCTGGTTAAACACTGGCCCCTTCTTGGCCCCCCTAGTCAAATTTGTCTAGAACCGCCACTGCCCCCGGTAGATCCGCCCCTGTGCATATGTATCAGTTATTAGTAAAACACTGGAAACAATTTTCATTGAATATCCTTAGCTTTTAGGGGACTTTCCACTGCAATCATCTCGTCATTCAGTTATAATCTGCTAAACAAATAATGCAACATCTTTCATATGTATATCCTAATATCGCTGTACCAGAACCGCTGAAAAAACAGAGTTGGTTGCGACATGCTGAATATATCTCTGCGCTGTGAATATATTTGAATGGGATTAATCAGGACACACAGGAGTTTCGCTGTATTTGCAGCAATTTCTAGTAATTTTTAACACATAATGTGCATTGATTTTGGTACTAAATAATATGCACAATAATTATGATGGTCATTTAAAATGTAACAATTTTTAATATGCCTATTATTTCAGCGCAAAGAGGCAAATTAGAGGCATTTAGTGGCTAAAAAGATAATATTCAAATGTAATGTCATGGTTTAACCACTAGACGCCCTTATGGCTTTTTAAGAAATTCTTTAGCTAGTTGCTCAAAACAGTATTGCAGGTGTTGTGCCCAATTCTGACCCCCGCCAGATTACTACCCCCCTAGTATAGGTAGGTTTAGGGTTAGGTGTGGGGGAGGGGTTAGGATTAGGGGTGGGGTTAGGATTAGGCAATCAGGTAGCGCTTTCAACGAGAGGGGGTCATAATTTGGCAGGGGTCGTAAAAAGGCACAACACACCTATTGCACAAAAGCTGCAAGAACAACATAAATATGATTAGTAAGCGTGAGAATAGGCAGTTTCGATTTAAAGCATGCTTGCAGCGTGGGGAATGTAGCCATCTGCTGATTTCTGGAACGCATCGCCAATCAGTGGTGTTCAAGTTAAAATCCACTCACTGCTCAAAAGTTTTGCACAGTGCTGAATATTGCGTGCTTACGAATTACAACACACAACGTGTAGACATTTATGAAAGGCTAATTGTGCATAATATCAATTGTGTTATAAGAGCTTTATGAGATTGCATACTGAGATGTCAGCTTTAAAGGAGCTTTGTTTGTTTGCATTCTGCCGTGGGATGCACGCAGTAGCTCATGTTTGCTTTTTTGTTAAGAATAACAGTGGTTTGTGAATGTTGATGCTTAGCCTAAATAATATTTTATCCAGAGCATTTATGCTGGGGTCTAGTGGAACTTACGAGATGTTACAGAACTTTTTCATGTAAATTCAACCGATGTACTCAAAAAATCTATATAGGTTAATTTTATGCGGGCTTTTGTGGGCGGGAGCGGGACAAAACATGAATGTCGCGGGCAGGAGCGGGAGGAGATAACATTTATTTCCGAGGGAGCGGGCGGGCGAGGGACACAATCTTGCGGGAGCGGGACTGAAAAATCCGTCCCGCGCAGGTCTCTAGCTCCAGCCTCTATAAGTGCTTTCACATTGTCTTCATGGTCACGATCAACTGCACATTGCAATAGACTTCAAATTGGTAACCCAAGTCCATTTGTTGCTAGTAATCTTTTCACAATAGTGGAACTTCAGTTGTAAATGCAGCATAACGTAAAGGAGTTTTGTCCATTTGTTAAGGGTTTGTTTGGATCAGCCGATTCCTTGATTAAAGCATAAAACTGCGGGGGTTAATGGTGTAAAGCCATCATTCCAGAGCTCAGAAGGGTACAGTTCATTTATATATTTTCCATTTAATAATCTAAGAAGTCTCTGCTCCTTGTTCTCTATGATGCATTGTATTAGAGAATCTGTTTTTCTTGGTGTTGCTGGAACTGAAATTGGAATTGGAATTTGAAGTATATGTGAAAATAGCACTGGGATCTGGAATTCCATGGATCTTCAAATGTTCATGCCGAGACATGTTAAACAATATTGACACACACCTTCCACAATTTCAACATATCACCCATCCTGCCCGAAAAAAGACCATAAACATTGCAGATAACATCTGACGTAACAATTCATTTCCATACACTTACTTAAAAACGTGGCAAATTTAAAAAAAAAAATGACATCCACATTTAAATACGGGATTCACTTTCATATGGACGAGACAAAAATAATCTCTCAATATATGTGCGTTAAGCAATATAAATGCAGACTAACATGTGAGACCATGTAGAATTTAAATCAAACTTCGCTTATCAATACATAGGCTACATAAAACACCTGCATATGCATGTATACTATTGGATGTTCAATATTTATGAAATACACTTGCACAGTAATATAAAATCCATACCTAAAACGTCTTATGTTAGTAATGAATGCAAATACACTTGTGAATAACTTACGTATGCAATAACTTGACACATACATACAACTATAGACACTCGCTTATTCGTATAAACTCGATCCATGCATATACACCTACAACAACACGCACACAGTGTTGGAGGAAACGTATTACAAGTAAAAACATTACTTTTTCCAAGTAACTAGTCATGTTGAGAGAAATTGTGAGTAAGATGTTATTTTAGTTCTAGAATAAATGTGAACATGCATTAATTCATCTCACTCACTAATGATGGTGAAAGTGATGTGAAGGATGACAAGAGCAATAAATCCATCAGTAACCAGAACCATGGTGTCGTTTATTTCCTGGAGGGAGTGATAATTGTTGCTAGTAAAAATTGAATTAGAGTGCTCTGTAATTGGACTTTTTACTAGTAATAATTGAATTATAGAGCTCTCTAATTGTAATTGTAACTAATAAAAATTGATTTAGAGAGCTCTCTAATTGGCATTGTTACTAGTAGGAACTGAATTATAGAGCTCTCTAATTGAATTGTTACTAGTAAAAATGCAATTACGACGAGTAACGCATAGTATATTTTAGGCTAACGGCTTGCCATATCAGATATTATTTGTCAAATGTTATCATCAACTAGCTCCTAACATATTATTCTGGCCATTACTGTGTCAAATTTTCAAGATATAAGGGATCAGATCTGCGTTATGTGAATGTTCCGTTTACTCGTGTCCTATGAATTAACACGCATCTATTCTGTAGACCTAAACAAACGGGGAAAAAACTTACGCACCACTGTTTTTTTTTAATGTTTTGCGGGCAATGACTTTGTAGTTCTTCAGATGTGGGTGAAAATTAAACCACTTCTTCCTGCTTGCATTTCTGCAGGCAAAGGCTCATCAAATGCGTATTGCTGCCCTCCTCAGTTCATCCGAAGAACCTAATGGGTTAAATATACTCCTATAGTAGTTTGATGCATAAAGCTAATAACAGCTTTTATCGTTTCATAGCCCTTAGAAAAGATTTTGTTCAGTTAATGTAGCCTTAATGAATATAATCATTTTCTTTAAAAATCATATTGGAACAAACTTTTGCTCTGGCTGTTCTGCCCATACTGGAGTGAATACAGAGAGACTGTTATATTGCTGTATGAATGGTCTGCCTGTTACCAGAATTACAGGGATTTTATAATGTAATGAGAAGGTCCAAATATTTCATTTACGTCAGTTTTGCTTGGATATGAACAATAACTTTCTTTGTGTGTTTTTAAACAAAATGCACATCTGCTATAGGAAGGGTATGATTGAAACGCATCCGTGTGAAGAAACAAGAAAAGATACTGTACTGTTGATAAAAAATGAATATCATATTAATCCTATTTCTATTATTTTATTTCTATCTTATCCGTGTTTACATAAACAATACATTTGTATTTCTATTGTATAGTTTTTCTATTATAATAATATAATGACAGTTCATTATTTACACATACATGCAGAATATAAAATGTTTATAATTGTTTGATAGAAAACAAGTCTGATAGTTGTTTATTTTAGTAGTGCCACAAGAAAGCTGTGTACCAGATATATATATTTTCCACAAGATAACTCAAGCAATAACTCAAATTACACAAATGACCTGTTTGAATTTTCCATAACCATTGTTTTTTTTATATATATATTTTATCAGTGTCAATTGTCAGAACCTTGTTTGTAGAGAAGGATGAATCTTAGCTTGTCATATACAAAGGGTGAGGGTGAGGGTGAGTATCCCTTCATTTAAACTCAATCATGACACACATTCATGATGTAGAATTAATTTGATAAAGCAATCAGGTCTGTGGAGCTGAGCTGAAGAACTTTTTCAGGCTCGGTCTGGAGTTCCATCCTCTCTCCTTCACAAACCTGAACACACTCCCAAACAGATCAGGGAATAAAGCCATCAGGTTGATGCTCTCTGCATCCTCTGGACTATGTAGAGAAAAAAAGATCATAAAAGAAACATCGTCTGACACACCATACCACTAAACTGAGTAAATACTGTACATCATGTACAACTCACTAATGCTCGTGTAGGTTGCGTATAAATCGCAGCAGGCCCAGTGTGTTCTCAGGATAGCCTTTCTTCTTACCATCCAGTTTCTGCACAAGCTCAGATGGCAACTGAATAAAGACATATATTTGCAAATACTATTTACTTTTCAAACCAAGATTAAAGCAGGCCATTCAACTGATTTCTAAGAAGGAAAATCTTTAAGACATTAATTCAGATTTTTTAAGTTGTTTCTATTTTCATTTTAAATGTTTTAAAAATATTTTTTATTTACATATATAAATGTGTTTGAATATTTCTGCATTGAAGTTAGACTCACCTTTGTTCCCTTCCGGGAACTCGAGCCGCGTCTGGAAACGCTATGGGGAAAGCCATTGGCGGGCCGCACTCTGAATCATGTCTAACAACCAATGAAATGAAGGGAGTGACGTCACAGGCGCGGTGACGTCATCGACCGGGAAGTATAAAGCACGTGCGTTTGAAGCCCGCGGCAGCTTTTGTCATTCAGCGAGAGCGCTCTGTGTCTGTGTCTGTAAAAAAAGCCCGGTCATGCTGCTGTTTTTTCGTGCCAGTTTGCACGGCTTTTATTTGAGCAGTATGACCACTTAAAATGCAACCAAGGGGGAAAGAAAGAAAGTTTTAATTTAGGCGGTTCAAGCAGCTAAATAGATAGTGAAACACAGTCTGTTTAGTCTGCTTGTGTGTAGAGCACACACAGTCAGCCCTCGAAAAGGCTGACTGTCCACAGTGTGAGCATAAATTTCTCCACTGCGGGTGCTCCACGGAAGGCTCTCTTCAAGGAGGGAGCTTTCGCCAGCGTTTCCCGCGGGTCTGGCTCCGCTGCCGCGATGCGGAGCGGCTGCTGCACTCGCTGGGATTGCGGCTCGATCCATTAGAAGGATGGCAGACGGGTGTTGAAAAATACCCTATCTCCTCTCCTATCTCGTGGATCGGTAAACCTTATGCTGGATAGGAAGCCCGCAATGCGGTTACTTCCCTCCAGGAAAGGTTTTCAGCGCTTTCCATATCTTCCTCCGAGGAGGTCGATGTGAAGTGCGTTGTCAAAAGTATTCAACCGCCCCCCCCCCTGATCGCCTCAGTATGATGAGCTGGTGGTTGTGCTGACTAATGCATTAGCTAATTAAGCAACTATGAGCCGCAGAAAAGCAAACGTTTTGCTTCCTGCGGACTAAGTCAGCACTTCCAAACGGAGCTTTCTGTCCTTCTCAAGCTAGAAAGCTAAGATGATACCACGGGTTGGACAGACGCTATCTGCTATCTGTCACCCAGTCTGGCATCATCCTTGAAGGCTCCGTCTTTGCTTTCCAAGCCGCCTAAAATAAAAAATTTCAGGCTTGATCAGCAAATATACACGTCCTGGGATTCTTGACGGGAAAAATAACCCCAGTCGTGTTCCAGCTCCTCACACAGAGGCTCATAATAGGAGCATTGCAGCCCGTTTTCCTCCGGTGACACCTAGAGGGCGGGGTTAGCAATACTTCTCGACCTAACGGCCCCGACTTTCATAAAAATACATGTGTACACACATATATAGGGCCGATGAGGGCAGCCCCTCTCAGGGAGATTTGTGGTGCACCATAGAAAAAATACGGTGACCACATCTTCTAGGGCCCTCAGGAGATATGTCGGTAAAACCCGCCAGTATTATAGGGCGCGATAATCTCCCGCGAACATCATTCTCTAGCGGTCCTAGGGAGTTCGCAACCCCCACGGGGGTCTTCAGAGAAACTAGTTCAGGATTATCCTGCCAGCACGCTGTTACAGGTCCCTGATCTAGTCCCTCAAACAAATCCAGAAGCCAGTCTCGAGAGACTGGTTCCCTAAGTAGATTTTCTGGCAGCGTGGAAACTACTGCCGAATATCTCCACATGGGTCCTGCGCACTGTAGAGAAAGGTTACTGCATTCAGTTCGGCGCAAAGCCGCCACCTTTCAGCGGGGTATTCCCAACTCTAATGAGCCCCGAGCAGGGTCTGGTAATGGAACGAGAAGTAGAAACTCTCTTAAGGAAGGAGGCCATCGAGAAAGAAAAAAAAAAAAAAAAAGAGAAAAAGGAGTGATTGGTCCCTCCTCAAGGTAGAGAATCCGGGTTCTACAGCCGGTACTTCATAGTTCCCAAAAGGATGGCGGGCTCCGGCCCATATTAGATCTCAGGCAACTGAACCGCTCAGTAAAGAAACTGAAGTTCAGAATGCTCACTATCAAGCAGATAGTGTCACAAATCAGGTCCTAGGACTGGTTTGTCACGATAGATCTAAAAGACGCATACTTTCACGTCTCCATCCTTCCTTAACACTGGAAGTTCCTTAGGTTCGCTTTTAGGGGCAAAGCTTACCAATTCAGGGTACTTCCTTTCGGCCTAGCTCTCTCTCCCCGTACTTTCACAAAGTGTGTGGATGCTGCTCTGGCTCCTTTGTGACCCCAGGACATCCGCATACTCAACTACATAGACAACTGGCTTATCCTAAAAATAGCCAGCTCAGTGCAGTTAGCGGTTCAACACCGAGGTGTCGTTCTTGCTCACATGAAAGGATTAGGGTTGAGACTCAACGCAAATTGAGACTACTTAGGCGTGGTGTGGGATTCGACCACGAGGCAGGCACGAATGTCTCCTGCTCGGACCGAGTCGATCCCCACTGCAGCGAATGCGGTCAAGCTAGGCCAGTCACTCACTGTCAAACAGTTCCAAGTACTGTTAGGCCTTATGGCAGCTGCATCCAACGTGATACCCTTTGGACTGCTGCACATGAAGCCACTACAGTGGTGGCTCAAAACCAGGGGGTTCTCCCCGAGGGGAAACCCATTTCGCAAGATCAAGGTCACGCGGCGTTGCCTACGTGCCTTGGCCATGTGGAAAAATCCCTGGTTCCTCTCTCAGGGCCCAGTTCTGGGAGCTCCGTGTCGCCGTATCACACTAGCGACGGACGCTTCCCTCACTGGATGGGGAGCGGTCATGAGTGGCCGCTCAGCCACTGAGAGCAGTCCAGTATCTCTGGACATGGGAGCAGACGTCCTGCTGAGGCAGGGGCCGAGGCCCGGGGAATACATGCTTCACCTAGAAGGTACAAGAAGCAAATCTGGAGAGTGTTTGTCCAGGTTCAGTGGACCTCCTTGCGACTCAAAAGATATCGCAATGTCCCCTCTGGTACTCTCTAATGCCTCCAGTTCCTAAAACAGCACTGGACGCTATGGTACAGATGTGGCCGAGGCCTCGTCTGTACGCCCTTTCCCCGATCGCTCTGCTCCCGGGAGTTCTGGAACAGGTGTGACCCCCGAGGGGGCACACCTCATAGAGGCCGGTATCTCAATTAAGGTTGCCGAGACCATCCCTCACTCCAGAGCTCCCCGTATGAGGAAACCCTATGACCTTAAAGGAAGTGGTCGACTGCACGGTGTAACCCACACCAGTTTGACCCAGTTTACTGCCCGCTCGGTACAGTACTGGAGTCTCTGCAGTCTCACTGTCCGCAGGACTAACCCACTCCACCTGATAAAGCAGAACCGGTTAGTGGGCAAAATCCCCTGGTCACACGTTTCCTCCACGGTCGAGAATTCTAGCGTACGGACTGGACGCCATAAGCACAGACGTGGCCATAGCTGCGTCCATACGCATTCTCCCGATCGCTGTGCACCCTGGAGCCCTGGAAAGAGCATGCCGGCATCGACTCGGCTAGTCCGACCATGGTCTCGGACCTCCCCTCTCAGGCTGGGGGCGCGGTTCGCTACCCCCACATGGAGAGATGGAAAGTCATGGCCCCCGGGGGGGCGCTACTCATAGACTCAGGTCTCCCAACCGAGGTTGTTGAGACCCTGCTCCTTTCCAGAGCTCCCTCTACGAGGAAACCTTAAGTGGAACTTGTTTGCTTCATGGTGTCACGAACACCATCCAGACCCAGTTACTGCCCTTTTGTACAGTACTAGAGTCCCCGCAAACTTTCCTGTCCACAAAACCAGCTCACTCCACCCTGAGGGTGTTCGTGGCGGCTTTGGCCTACCACGCCCCTCGTGGAGGCTTGTCGACATGGTTTCCTTGGTGGTGCACTTAGGTTGAGACCCCGAGGGGTCTCAAGCCTCTATTAGCTCCATCCTATGGAGTACGACTCATGGGAAGTATATTTGTCCAGTGTGAGCACTGGACTCATACGGCCACAAAAGAAAGCATGTGGCACGATCAGAGCTGTCAGTAGATGAAGCACGGATGCTATTCCTACTACGTCCAAGCCCTCTGGTCTCCCAACTCCATGGGGAGCCAAGACTTACTCCTACTGAGGCTGTCTGCCTCGAGAAAGCTCTGACGGCAAAGTGTCCCCATTCAGGACATTTGCAACGCTGCGGGTTGGTCCTCGCCCCTGACGTCGTCAGGAATTGACCTCGAAGCCACCAAGCGTAAGAGCTGATGGATCGAGCGTTGCCAGGCCTCCTCTCATTGTAGAGACTCTTATATGAGGCCTCCGTTCTCCAGAGGCTCCGCTTCTGTACTTACAAGCGTGGGTTTGGTCAGGTCTCCCCTCACAAAAGGGTTCATGTTTGAGACCTTCACTCCTAAGAGCTTCTCATAGGGTTGAGCGTTAGCAAGCCTCCTCTCACTGTAGAGAGTCGTTTATGAAGCCTCCGCTCCCCAGAAGCTCCGCTTCCAGTACTTCTTAGCGTGAGTGTAGCTAGGTCTCCCCTCACGGAAGGGTTATCTGAGACCTCCACTCTTAAGAGCTGTCGGATCGAGCGTTGAGATTTCCTCTCATTTAGAGAATCCCCCGTTCTCCAGAAGCTCCGCGTCTAGTACTAGAATAAGCCAAAAGAAATCAGCCATCTCCCTAGCCAGGAGGAGACTTCTCAAGGCGCATTCTTTTAATTAAAAGAAGAGAAGTCGTTAATCGCCATTGGATCCTCGTGTGCCTGAGGGCCGAGGATCACAATACCATTTGTCCTAGTCCCTCGTGTGCTGGCAAACTCCAGACAAAGGACTACTATTCCCCGTGGGCCTGAGGGCCGGGGATCATGTCACCTCTTGTCAGTAGAAAGCTAGACAAAGGTTGTTTCTCTCAAGCCCTGGCAAGATTACCAGGCCGAATTCATCTAGTCCCTCTTGCTCTGGCGTATTCGCAGACAAAGGACTAAGACTCCTTGAGTGCCTGAGGGCCGAGGAGTACCTCTCTCTTGGCTTACGACTCAGCAAGGCTAAGGTAAGTATAGTTCGGTCCCTCTTGTTCTGGCCCTTCCCAGACAACGGACTAAGACTCCTCGTGTGCCCGAGGGCCGAGGAGTGCCCCTTGCACTAACTACGTAAGCCAAGTAGAAGGTCTGCTCTTACCCTCGTTACTAGCGTGAGTGTAGTCAAGGTCTCCCCTCACGGAAGGGTTATTTGAGACCTCCACTCTTAAGAGCTGTCGGATTGAGCGTTGAGATTTCCTCCCTTTTCGGAGAATACTCTACGGAACCTCCGCTCTCCAGAAGCTCCGCTTCGAGCATCTTACAACCCTCTTGTCCGCGGAATGCTAGACAATGGTCCATTTCCCTCGCGTTCTGGCAAATTCACCAGACCGAGTGTAATTCGGTCCCTCTGGTTTCTGGCTTTCTCCAGACCACGGACTAAGACTCCTCGTCTGCCTTCAATAAGGCCGAGGAGTGCCTCATGCTCTGGCTGGCTACCAGGCAGAGGCCCATACTGTCCTCCCCGTGTGCCCGAGGGCCGGGGAGCGCAGTGTCCTGTTGTCCGCTTAGGCTAGACAAAGGCTTATCTTCTCGCGTCCTGGCGGAGCACCAGGCCGAGCCTTGAGTCCCTCTTGCTCTGGCAGTACCCCAGACAATGGACTACCCTCTCCTCGTGAGCCCGAGGGCCGAGGAGTACCTCTCGCTCTGGCTGGCGACCAGACAGAGGCGGACCACCTGGCTGAGGTCCACTTCTCCCTCTGCACTTATCAATGTCAAGCAAAGGTCGAGAACCCTATCCTCGTGAGCCTGAGGGCCGAGGATCTTGTCACCCTCTTGTCCGTAGAATACTAGACAATGGTTTATCTTCCTCGTGTTCTGGCAAGACCACCAGACCGAGTGTAATTCGGTCCCTCTGGTTTCTGGCTTTCTCCAGACCACGGACTAAGACTCCTCGTCTGCCTTCAATAAGGCCGAGGAGTGCCTCATGCTCTGGCTGGCTACCAGGCAGAGGCCCATACTGTCCTCCCCGTGTGCCCGAGGGCCGGGGAGCGCAGTGTCCTGTTGTCCGCTTAGGCTAGACAAAGGCTTATCTTCTCGCGTCCTGGCGGAGCACCAGGCCGAGCCTTGAGTCCCTCTTGCTCTGGCAGTACCCCAGACAATGGACTACCTTCTCCTCGTGAGCTCGAGAGCCGAGGAGGACCTCTCGCTCTGGCTGGCGACCAGACAGAGGTGGACCACCTGGCTGAGGTCCATTTCTCCCTCTGCACCTATCAATGCGTAGCGAAGGTTGAGAACTTCATCCTCGTGAGCCCGAGGGCCGAGGATCCTTTCACCCTCCTGTCCGTAGAACTCTAGACAAGGGTTTATCTTCCCCACGTTCTGGCAAGACTACCAGACTGGGCGTAAATTCGATCCCTCTGGTTCTGGCTCTTCCCAGACCAAGGATTAAGACTCCTCGTCTGCCTGAGGGCCGAGGAGTGCCTCCCACACTGGCTGGCTACCAGGCGGAGGCCCATACTGCTCTTCCCGTGTGCCCAAGGGCCGGGATGCTGCAGTGCCCTCTTGTCCGCTTAGGCTTGACAAAGGCTTATCTTCTCGCGTCCTGGCAGAGCACCAGGCCGAGCCTTGGGTCCCTCTTGTTCTGGCAGAACCCCAGACAAAGGACTACCCTTTCCTCGTGAGCCCGAGGGCCGAGGAATACTCCTGAGGTCGATCTTACTATCCTCGTGGGTCCGAGGACCGAGGATCTCTCCCACTTGTCCGTACAGACAATGGTCATTTCAGTCCCTCTCGTGCTGGCTGTTCCCAGACAACGGACTAAGACTCTGCGTGTGCCTGAGGGCCGCCGAGTACCTCTCGCTCTGGCTGGCGACCAGACAGAGGAAGACTACCTATCCTCGTGTGCCCGAGGGCCGAGGACCACAGGGCCTTCTTGTCCGCGGAATGCTAGACAAGGGCTCCTTCTCTTTCCACCTTGTTTTTCCTGACACAGCGCAAGGTGTGGAAATTATGGGGGCGTTGGTAGTCTCGTTCCCCATAGCGTTTCCAGACGCGGCTCGAGTTCCCGGAAGGGAACGTCTCGGGTTACGTATGTAACCTTAGTTCCCTGAGGGAACGAGACGCCGCGTCTCGGACCATAATTCCCGCACCCTGCGGCGCTCGCTTCATTCCTTAAAGAGCTGCCGCGGGCTTCAAACGCACGTGCTTTATACTTCCCGGTCGATGACGTCACCGCGCCTGTGACGTCACTCCCTTCATTTCATTGGTTGTTAGACATGATTCAGAGTGCGGCCCGCCAATGGCTTTCCCCATAGCGTTTCCAGACGCGGCGTCTCGTTCCCTCAGGGAACTAAGGTTACATACGTAACCCGAGACGTTTTCCATTCATAAAAGCTTTTCCCCTCTGTGTATTTTTCAACAGCTTGAAGGAGCTCCTCATCAACGTTACGACAGTTCTCGACTTCTTTCTGGTTCCCCAGTTTTTTCAAATACTCCACTCTCCTGACAGGATTTCAAAAAATATCTTCAGCTGATAAAAAAATATTATCTAGATAGAATACAGTTTCCCCTTTTTTCCACTATAAAACTATAATTTGTAAGCAGTGCTAATACTCTCTGGCTTGTACCAAAATTTCAGATCATGAGTTTAATAAGGTCATGAGGTTGGTTAGTTTACAGTGATGAATATCATTGCCAGATCAATAGAGTATTTTACCTTTCATCAGTCCAGAAGAAGGGGTGTGCGAGGGTTTGCTCCACAGTTGGTCTCTTGTTTGGATCTTCATTGATCATCCACTCGACAAGATCCTTCGCTACATCATCATCCAGATGCTCCAGTGAGTATCTTCCTTCTAGAATGTTGACTTCACAACGTGGACCTTTACCAAACGGATGGTGTCCTCTAGAGAGAATGTAGTAGACTAACATCCCAGCAACCTTCAAACAGATTACAGTGTTACCAGTTTAGAATTTTCACCAAATACAATAAAAAAAAAAAAAAACGTATTTAAGTCAGCAGTCTGATTTAGAATATTTTAATAATATTTTTTAAATTAGTTGTAATAAACTACTGACTTAAAAGGAGAGGAGAGACCACCTGAATGTCAGAGCTCCTCTTGTACCCAGTGTTGACCTCCTCATCTATGGTCTCCTTTGCCTTCCAGAATCTAGTTCCAGCAATGCTTGTTCGTAAAGTGGTTTGGCTGAGGTTCAGTCGACGACTTATGCCAAAATCAGCCAATCTGGCTTTTCCATTTATGTCTAAGAAACAGGTATTTTAAACACTGTCATTTTAAAGAACAAACTTAGTTTTTATAAACTAATTAAACATGGAAAATTTGGTTTAACTCCTACCAATCAGAACATTTTGGGGTTTGATGTCACGATGGAGCACTTTGGTCTTCTGGTCGTGTAAAACCTGTAAACTGCAGAGAACTTCCTTCACCAGCTTTTTCAAAACCAAATTTCTCTCAGCGCTGTCATCTGGTAAATGATCTTGGATGTATTCCTCCAGTGTGTACTCACAAAGCTGAAGAACAAGGTATCCAAAATGGGCATCCTCTGCAAAGTCCACATATCGCACAATGGAGGGACTGTCAAGTTCTGGAAGTCGCAGAAATTCCTCCTCATTTCTAAGGACTTGGTAATTAGACTTAATCATTCGTTTTACAGCCACCTCAGTGCCGTCGTCCCTCAAACCAAGGAAAACTTCTGTTCCATCACTTCCTTTAGCAATCTGAAATTCATCAGTGAGTACAAGAGTAAGGTTTCCCAACTTATATGTCTTGCTATCGTCAATGTTAGCTAACTTCTGAAGTTTGGACCTCCAGCGACAGCTAAATTGAAGCCACCTTCTTGAGATATTTGGGCTTTCAGCAGGTTGTGTGAACGGCTGCACACTTGAATTTGATTCCTCAATGGATGTCACTACAGTGTCTTGATATGGTTCCTCTTTATCTTGCTGCTCACTTTCTTGTGATCCCATCTCTTGCTGGATTTTCTTCTTCTTCTTTTTCTTCTTCTTTTTCCTGCTCTTTTCCTGAGCTCCAGTCTCCTCACATAATCTATCTCCTGCTCCTGGAGGATGTTTAAGTGATATGTTCAGTTTTTGTAGCTTTTTGTTCATGGCTTCATCCTCTATCTCTGCAGCATTAAGTATTCTCTCTGGGACTGAAGACAATCCACACACTGCAACAAGTTCAGGAGCAATGTCATATATATGGGCAAAAAAACTATATGTCCACATTCCAATCAGACTTGAATAATCAAGACATGTGAGAGGCAATAGACTTTTGCACAACTTCTCATAGACAGAATGATTTATTCTTAGTTTCTGCTCAGATGTCTTCTGCATCATTACATTAAGTATCTTTAGTATCAGATGATTAATTTTTTCTCCTTGTGCATTTCCAGAGTTCTGAAGTCTGTTTGTAAGAATTGACACAAGATCACTGAATATCTGAGAAGAAACACTTTCACTGACACACAAAGCAACATTTAAGCAGTTTAGTACAATCAGCCAGTTTTCCTGTAGGATTCTTGGGAAGCGTTTGATGACTCCCTCAATGTATCTGTCAGCGCTCTTTGTATCTTTTAACCACTTGATGGCACTCTGATGAAACTGCTCTGCACCTTGACCAATGACACTAAAGTAGAGCTCAAACAAAATCAAGCGAACAAAAGGATCCTCTTGAAAGAAATGTTTATTATAAACTCTGTAAACTTCTGTCTGTTTTTGTGTTTGTACCGCATTAAAAAAAGAAAAAGATATGTATACTTTCTCAGACACTTCACCCTGTGAAGATAATTGATGAATCATTCTCTCCACTTTTTTATCAAGTTCTAAATTCACCCCATAGTTCATTATAGGTAAAGCTCCAGCCTCTATAAGAGCTTTCACAATGTGTTCACGGTCATGATCAACAGCACATTGTAATGGAGTAAACGATTGTAACTGATGTCCATTTGGGTCCGCTTTTGCTGTAAGTAATCTTTTCACGATACTCAGTGGAACTCCAGTTGTAAATGCAGCATAATGTAGAGGAGTTCGTCTATTTGTTGAGGGTTTGTTTGGATCAGCTGACTCTCCAAGTAGATAAGAGCAGATTTCTTCATTTCCGCATATAACTGCTGCGGTTAATAGAGTTACATCATCTTTCCATATTTCAGAAGGGTACAGTCCATTAATATCTCTGCCTCTAATTAATTTTCTAAGCCTGTCTGGCTTATTGTCTATGATGCATTTTACTAGAGGGTCTGTTTTTCTTGGTCCCACTGGAACCGGAACTGGAACTGGAATCGAAACCGGAATGTTTACTTGGATCTGGAATGCCATGGATCTTCAAAATCATCTCAAGCAATCTTCAAATCTGCTCAGTACAATCTGTGGAGAGACATTAATTACCACAATCTTCACAATCTCTTATTTCAATGTTTTTCTTTTTTGTTTTTAGAAGTAGTTGTAAAAAACAAAACAAGTAATAATGATGCAGTCACATTTATCATTGCTCTGCAAAATTTCATGAGAGAATGGTCCACTGATGCATGATGAAGAGGACATTCATAATAGGAATGTCAGGAGTTTTGTGTGAGGGCAAAAAAATTCCATTGGGTCATGTTCAAGTTAATTACGCGGATTTGACATGTTGACCAAAACAAAGCTGCTTTCTTTATTAACTGTAAAATTTCACTGAAATATTGTTGATCTGCCTGCAAAAGAGCAAAATTGTAAACGGTAATGTCCAAACATTAACCAAATGTTATTTTTGGTTACATTTGGATTTTGCCTTTTAATTGTGCGGATGTAGCTAAGGTCCAAAATATAATATATACTAAGTATATTGTGCTAAAGTCAAAATATTGCAAGCACACTTCAGGTGCACTTTAAATATCTTGCATTTAAAGACTGATATTATACAGATATCATACAATCCATATTAATACTGCATTTAAAACACATTTTAGGCATAATATTAAGAAATGTGCATTGTGCAATATGGAAATAGCCTACTCCAAATAAAGATTAACGATAATTTTATATCAGGATGTCTTAAGTGGAATGTCAATAAATATGTTAAAAGATTTGAAGTACTGTATATTTAGAATGAAATAAATGTATTTTAAATAAATTATGGCATATAGTTTTTTTTTTTTTTTTACTAGGTTGTTTGCCAACAAATATTGTAATTATTTAATTGTATAGATGTTTTTGTCAACATTTTGTTCAAATCTACCTTCATTAATTGACCCTTTCCTTTTGGAGTTCTATTGAAGTTTATTTTTTAACCAACACCTGTTTTACTGATGTATAGATAGAAAACTCCACACCCTGGAAATGAAACAATACGCCCTTCCTTGTTCTTACACTGAGCCAGATCATTTACTACAGGATCATGAACAAAACAATGTATTCGTCAGTTTGTTGAGTACAACCATACAGTACATTTACAACACAAATATTATTAAAAAAAAAAAAATGCTGAGCTCTTTACAATTGCTTACCTGCAGCTCAGTCAACTGTTGAAGCGTTAGGTGTTATAAACCTTCTCCTTAAGCAAAGTCTACGCACTGTAACAAACAAATCAGTTTTATCTGCAACACTAAAGAGATGTTTTAAAAGAATAAACTCGACAGAACCACATTAAAATTATACACAGTTTGATTAGAAAAGAACAGGGCTGAGTTTCTGTGGGAGCAGTTTTATTGTAAGATCTGTAAGAAGTGCTCAACAAACCAGTCCTATATAAGGGAAAAGCTATGAAAAGGAGATCCTGGTGACTGCTGGCACATCCGTGACCTCCTCATCCACTGTTATCAAATATTTTTGTTGGTATCAGCACCAGTTTACTATCAGCTAAAATTAGTATTATAATACTCTAAATAATACTACTTAATAGATCAAATCAAAAAACATGATTAGAATAGTTAAAACTGTTTTTTCTTTGTTGCTTTTAAGCCAATTCAGACAGCATTAGAGTACCCTCTACAAGTCATGACAATAACTCACTTTTGCTTCTCATTCTACAACATCCCATTTTTTCCATAATATACCGTTACACTATTACATTAGCCTACGATTACAAAAAAAACCATTACCGTTCAATTTTACAGTTTTTTCATTTCAGTGGTTATCTACAAATAATGTAGGCTAATCATTATTAGAGCGTTTCACGTAAATATAAAATTTATATATATATATATATATATATATATGTTTATAGTGCCTTAAGGAAAAAATCATAATTTTGTGTCATATTTACATCCATCACACATCAGTTTAACAGTTTAAATAAAAATAAACGAATAAACCATGCTTAGAAAAGCAAGAAACTGTACTCGAGATCAACGACAAATGAAAACAATAAAACTTAGGCTCAAGAGTCTGTTACTTTTTAGTCTACTTACAAAAACTCCCCACGGTCTTCATGAAAATGAAACTATACGCCCTTCCTTCCTTTTTCCTAAACGTCAGAATACGTCATTTCGTTCAGTAGTATCAAATACGGAAGTGCATTAAATTAAGGTATTCTTTTAGTAAGACAGTTATTTAATTCCAATGGGTATTTGTTGTTATATACTGAATTTTTTCAAAAATTCCAATTACCAATTAAACCAATAGAATTTGCTATTGTTCTTGACGCAATTCCAGAGTGTGACGGTACCTTTAAAAAAGCTATGGAAGTGTCTTACAAAATGCATGTTTTGGAAAGATTTGAGCTTAATATTTCACTGTGATGTTTTTGGCAGTGGAATTATTCAAGTGGAGTTATAGTGGTGCCTTCATAAAATTTTATAATTTTTTATACATTTCAAATATAAATATTAAATATAAAAATAATAATTACATCATAATAATTTGTTTGATTTAATTTCCATAGGTACACAATAACCTGAAGTATATGTAGCTACTGTATTTAAAACAAATACGTTTTTGTTTTGCAGTAAAACCATCATGAAACAAATGAACCCCCTTTTTGAAAACCAAGAGTGATACAGTTTTATAAATTGCATTTTACTTAAATTATGAGTTAACCATTAAATAATAATCAGTGTTCAAACGCATTTATTTAAAATTAGTATTCAAAAACATGTCTAACATTTAACAATGAAAAAACAAGTCAATGATTTACAAAAGACATTATATGATCAACTAAGTTGTTCTTTGTCATTTTTTTAATAGGACTTAAAGGAATCATGCTTTTGCAGTCTGCAGTCTGCAGTCAGCTGGCAAAACAGTATGGAAATGCGGTCCTTATTTTAATGCATTTGTTAGCTAAATAAGTCAGACATTCAACATTGATGTCATTAGTAAAGTAAAAAGCAAGTTTACATTGATTGCACAGAACAAAAAGAAAGAGTATTCAAAATCATTCACCTTGATTTCATTTCTCTTTTAATAGACATATAATGTTTTTAAAGGTTTGTGCTTTTGACAATTTCCCTGTATTGAAGCATAGATGATCTTTTCCATTCACAAAAGACTTAATTCATGAATTCAGTACATCCGAACACATAAACCCACACATTTCTGCCTAATGAATGCACAAATGAAATGTAAGTTTTGATTTGTTTCACTCTTAAACAGGTCCTGATAAATATGATAAAGGTGATTATTTTAATTGACTAATTACTTGACAGAACTAAGTCCGCTGACCAAAAGAGAGACACGATTTAAATAAATACTGAAAAACTGAGGTAACTATATGTCTCTAAACATGATAGGATTGCATGTCACCTGTATCACTATTTGTTCTGCATGCCTGCTCTGAAAATTAAAAAAAAAAAAAAAAATGTTGCAGACATCATGCATGGTATCAGCTGTTGCAGTATATAGGTACAGGTGACAAGTGCAATTCTTTTCTGCAGTCCATGCATCGTACGTTCTGCAGAAATGTCCTCTGATTCAGCAGGAAATGTTCTATTACAGGCCTACTATGAAGATCAAACCATTCTGAACATGTAGCGTGGAACAAAAGTTAATTTTGGATCAATCGTTACAACCCAGTTTAAGCCCTAGAACTAAACAGAATGTAGTGCTGCAAAAAAAAAAAAAAAAAAAAAAAATCAGTATCCTTCAGTAACCAATTCTTACATTTTTACTTTTGGTATTATTTGTATAAAACAATATTATTTGTATATAACAATTATTATTATTTGTACAAAAAGTACAAAAGAGTACAAAAAGGAAAAATGTGTAGGCTTATAACGGTGGAGAAAAACTTCTGCTTTAGCGCGCGCTTTTTGCTTTTATAGAAAAGGAAACTGAGCGGAAAATGCATTTCACAATGAAGAGAAAGAGAAAGAGAAAGTTTTCTCATGCACGCCTAAACACTTTTCTTTCAAGTAGCTATGCAGTCCATATCAGCGTGCTTATTCATGTAAATGTAACATTTAATATAACTGGTTTGTGTGACTTTGTGATTAAATTTATAGTTGTTAAAGACTGACAATGATCTGTGATTGCTATTGATAAATGTTCGGCCGAAGTCTGATTAAATGCTAAAAATTACGGCTGTCAAACAACATGTTTAATAGTTAAAATTACCTATTGTAGGCTACTCCAACACATCGAAGAACTTTCCATTCGTAGAAGCAGGTCTATCGTATTGGTCTCTGCATCGTTGAGGTTGACCTTGATACTAATCCGCTATCCGATGAAAGAGTGTTATAACTTCCTTGTTTTTGCACTTTGTACACGTCATCCACCCACACCTACTTCAACTTATCAACACCGTTGATGCAACCCCAAACAGCATCCTAAAACTAGGTGACGATGCAAGGTTGCTTAGCACTGCAAATACTAAAGTACAGACTCAAACTTAATGTATGTGGCCAATCCAATCGATTTATCTGTACCCAGTATTGTTATTCAATTTTACTTTGATAATATTAAAATCACCCACTTTCCAAACCATCTTAATTTCTTCATTCTTTCAAAACTGTACATTTTGTCAGAAACCAGGGGCCTCATTTATAAAACTTTCTTACGCACTGATTTGATCTTAGAGTGTTCGTACGATCAAATCCACGTCAAAGTACAGATTTATAAAAACCGTCTTTGACGTGGAAAAGTACTTATCTCCACGTCAGATTCCAGCTTGGCGTACGACCGTTTCCTTGTGGTAATGCCTGGTATTGCTGATAGTTCAGCCTCACTATAATTTGATTTCTTGCACTCCTTTTTACTTGCCATTGTCACAGAGTTTTTGCTTTAGGAATGAGCTCATTTTATATGTTAATTAATTAAGCAGGGGCGTTTCGACGGCGGAACATTCAGCTGCACACAATTCCACGATCATTTGTGATTTATAACCGAATGACTGGCGGACGCATGGATTTCGTGGTACGTTCGTTTTCTCTGAATCGCTCTTACGATCAAATCAGAAAAGTTCTTAGATAAAATCAAGGATGGTTTCTACGCAAGTCTTTATAAATGAGGCCCCAGGTGTTATGAATCAATAACCAAATGATAATTAGTGTTCATAAGCATTTATTCACATTAGTATTCAAAAACATGTCTAACATTCAACAAATGAGAATAAAAACAATGATTTACAAAATTAAAATTCTATTTTTGCATATCAGATTAAGCTAAAACCATTATGAATAAGGACATTATATGATCAAGTAAGAGTTCTTTGATTTTTTTTTGTAAGATTAAGGTATTGAATATTAATAGCTGAATATCATGCTTTTGCAGGCTGCAGTCATTATTTAGGGTTGTGTTGTTCTTCTCTTCGTATCCCAGCTTGCAAAACAGTATGGAAATGAGGTTCTTATTTTAACACACTCAATATCAAAATAAGTCAGACATTTAACATTCGTCACTAGTACTTGAAATAAAAAGCTTTTTACATTCATTGCACAATATATCTCCAAAATCCACATTTTTAGTTAACCACATTCTTGAAGTTGTATTGAGTAAGATTAAGTCACTTTCTGTTTTAACAGACGTATGATCATTTTAAAGGTTTGTGCTTTTGACAATTTCCCTGTATTGAAGCATAAATGATCTTTTTCTTTCACAAAAGGCTTAATTTTTCGATTTCATTACAACCGACCACATAAACACACATTTCCTAAAACCATACAACTGAAATGTAAGTTTTGATTCTGTTCATTTAAACTCTGAGATGGTCCTGATAAATATGATGGAGGTTAATTATTAGACATTACAACTTAGTCCACTGACCAAAAGAGAGATATGATTTAAATAAATATTGAAAAATGAGGTAAAAATGTCTCTAAAGATAACAAGACTGCATTTGTCACCTGTATCACTATTTGATCTGCATGCCTGCTTTGAAAATTCTATTTTTTATTTGTTGCAGCCACATCATGCATGGTTTCAGCTGTTGCATCCAGAGTTTTAAAAGGCTCTCAGAGTTAGTATATATTATTATGTAGAGTGATTTAGGTAGTTACAGGTGACAAGTGCAACTCTTTTCTGCAGTCCATGCACTGTATGTTCGGCAGAAATGTCTTCTGATTCAGCAGGGCTGAGGAAAATGTTCTATATGTTATATAACGATTCTAATATATTAAAACAAATGTCAAGGCTCTCCCAGAATCTATTTAAAACTACACAGATGCATGATGTAATACTTATTACTGTGAACCTGATAATGCCATATCACTTCCCAGGCCTTTCCAGCAAAATGTCCAGCTGCTAAAGAAGGGGCTGCTGACGTGCCTTAAAGGAGTAGTACACTTTCATAACAACAATGCACAGATAATGTACTCACCCCCTTGTCATCCAAGATGTTCATTTCTTTCTTTCCTCAGTCATAAAGAAATTATGTTTTTTTGAGGAAAACCTTTCAGGATTTCTCTCTTTATAATGGATATGGATGGCGCCCCGAAGTTTGAACTTCCAAAATGCAGTTTAAATGCAGCTTTAAAATGCTCTAAACGATCCCAGTCGAGGATGAAGGGTCTTATCTAGCGAAACAATTGGTTATTTTCTAAACAAATTGACAGTTTATATACTTTTCAACCTCAAATGCTCGTCTTGTCTCATCTCGGTGCAGCCGAAGTCTGTGTGATTCGGGTAAATACAGTTAGGGTACGTCTAAAAACTCCCATCTCGTTGTCTTCCCTAACTTCAAAATCGCCTTAGATCGCTGCAAAAAGGTGATAGTGTTTACAAAGTGAACATACAAAGAAACTCAAACGCCCTTTACAAAAGAAGGTAAAAACCGCATTGTAGGACGATTTTGACATTGAAGACATAAACGAGATGGGAGTTTTTAGACATACCCTAACTGCATTGACGAGGATTATATTGACTACACATTCACTGCGCAGAGTCGAGACAAGAAGAGCATTTGAGGTCAAAAAGTAGATAAATTGTCAATTTGTTTTGAAAATAACCGATCGTTTCGCTAGATAAGACCCTTCCTCCTTGGCTGGGATAGTTTAGAGCCTTTTGAAGCTGCATTTAAACTGCATTTCGGAAGTTCAAACTTCGGGGCTCCATCCATATCCATGATAAAGAGAGAAATCCTGAAATGTTTTCCTAAAAAAAACACAATTTCTTTACGACTGAGGAAAGAAAGACATGAACATCTTGGATGACAAGGGGGTGAGTACATTATCTGTGCATTGTTGTTATGAAAGTGAACTAATCCTTTAACTGCGACTGTGTCCTAAACAGCACTCAAAGACTCAGATCAATGATGATATGCTCATAGATCTGTGTGCTGCCCTTAAAACTGGAGGCAAATAAGAAGTCCCTCCGGTCAGTGGAGACCACAGTGAAGGAACGTGGAGCCTGGATGTAGACCTCCTTGAAACGCTCAAAAACCTTCTCCTCAGCATCCCACAGGTAGACCTGCGAGAAGGTGTAGTCGCTTCCCAGAGCCAGGTAGTACCTTTCTTTGAAGGTAAACGGCTGCAGGATCATGGACCCTCTTGAAGGAAGGGCCTGAATCTCGGAGAACTCCTTAGCAGTCCAATGCAAGACTTTGGAGTCGCCGATGTATCGGGTCATGGCCAGATAAAGATCCTCCTTGATCCAGAAGGCCTTGACAGCGACTACATCTTCCATGTTTGGGATCTCCCCTTGCAAGGCAAACTTCTGAGTGCTCCTGCTCCACTGGTAGATGACTGGTACTTGGGAACGACTCGCTAGGATAAGATGGGCCTTGCCGTCCAAATTGACGAACTCTGCATCGGTATCACGAAACCATTCGTGAAGCGACTGGTAGGAGTAGAAACCCTTGTCGTTCCATTTGTAGAGGGTGGAAAGACCAGCCTTCGAGCTGTCAGCGATGATGAAGAACCATTCGTTGCCGATCTGAAAGGCCTCGATGTCATTCGGCTTGGAAATCTTGGAGACCTCAATGTCTTGGAACTTTGTGAACTTGCTTTGGTCTTCGTCAAACTTGTAGATGTGGGAGCCACCAAAGAGTTGCGCAACGATGACAAACACCTGGTCCTGGATGATCACAGACTTGCAGCCAACTATGGACTGACCTGAGATTAAAAGAAAACACATTGCATGAGAATTTTTTGGCCATACTTAATCCTTATCAGCATGACTGTACCTGTGATGTTGTCGTAACTCCTGAAGTTCATCTCGATGTGGTCCCACTGGAGCACCATGCAGCTCTCTATGTTGGGAGCAGCGATGGCCACGTACACGTCGTTCTTGTGGGAGAACGTGTCCACAGACAAAGACTCCGTAGCCACAGAGTGAAGAGGAATGAAATCTGGACAATACATGGTAAAAAACACATTACTAATTCTGTTTTGCATCTCATCACTGTTATGCTGCATGAAAACACTAAAGAGATATAAATAGGTTCAGATACAGTATCTCACAAAAGTGAGTACACCCCTCATATTTCTGCAACCACTTTAGTATATTTTGTACATTGCTCTCCAGCAAGATTGCCAAGACTATTAGAGGTTCAGTAACACCCTGAAACCGAGTTACACTACAGTGGTCAGAGTCATACAGAGGTGTTTTAAGATGGGTTCTATTCGGAACAGGCCTTGCAAGGGTTGATCAACGAAGTTATGTACTCTTTCTATGTGTCAGGTTCAAAACCTGGCTTCACAAAAACAGATGCATGAGTGCAGCCAGTATTGCTTTAAAGGTTGCAGAAGTAGAAGGTCAGCTTGTCAGTGCTCAGACCATACGTCGCACACTGCAACAAGTCGGTTTGCGTAGGCGTCATCCCAGATGAAAGCCTCTTCTAAAGCTGGCTCACAAAAAATCCCGCAAACGGTTTGCTGAAGACAACCTGTCTAAGAGCATGAATTACTGGAACCATATCCTGTGGTCTGATGAGACTACAAGATAAACTTGTTTGGCTCAGATGGTGTCCAGCATGTGTGGCGATGCCCTGGTGAGAAGCACCAAGAAACTTGTGTCTTGCCTCCAGTCAAGCATGGTGGTGGTAGCATCATGGTCTGGGGCTGCATGAGTGCTGCTGGTTCTGGGGAGCTGCGGCTCATTAAGGGAAACATGGATTCCATTATGTACTGTACATTCTGAAGCAGAATATGATGCCTTCCCTCCAGAAACTAGGCAGAACGGCAGTTTTCCAATAACCACCCCAAACACACCACCAAGTTGACAACAATAATGGCTGTAGTGATCTTTGTTTTGATTTTTTGTGTCATCCCATAAAATTGCCATTACCGTAACTGTCACTAACGAAACATTTGGTAGCGTTTCGGCAGTAACATCTTTGGCTTTTTGGGGTGTTATCCCATAAAATTGTCACTACCGAAATATATGGTGCCTTTTCGGTAGTAACATCTTTGAGTTTTTTGGGTGTCATCCCATAAAATTTTCACTACCTTAACAGTCACTACCTACCGAAACATTTGGTGCCGTTTCGGTGACATCTTTCACCGAAACATGTCATCATTGTTTTGGTAGTAACAAAAAGTAACATTATCTGAAATATTGTTAAAAATGCAATTGTTATATTTTTTTTTTATAAAATAGCAAAAATATATATTTACAATGTAGGTGTCAGCTAAATCTTAATAGGTCAATATAACCCTTCTTAATTAATTATGCATTTCTGTAGTGACAAATTTGAGGAAAGGACAAATATTCCAAAACCTGAAAATACAATATGAGAATTAACTGCACAATTACTAGAAATGTGTACCTTGGATATTATACAGTTTGAGTTTGCACACATACACATTTAAAAAAAAAAAAGACATTTCCAACTCTGACTTTGGACCAAGTCTGTAGAATGGCCCATATACAAGATATATGCAGATATACGAAATGCATCAGATCTTTTCTTCCATATTGTGATGTGCATCTGAGTGTAATCAGAATGTATCAAAATAAAAATAAAAACTCATTGGTTGTTGATTTGATTCATAGATATTCCACTCAAGTTTAAGCAAACTAAATGAGTCAACAGAGAGAAGTCATTTGACCGGACATTTTCATTAAATATCACAAGGTCAATAAAAAAAAAACAGCTATAAATAATAAACAAAATGCAGTGAATGGTATTTATAGTCTGCACCCAGCATGCACATGCTCATTCACATACCTGTAGAGATGCATTCGTTATGTAAGCTCGCCATGTCATTGAGCCGTTTGCCCTTCATCTCCTCAGGACCGGCGCAGAGGACGTCTGATACAGTGGCGTTCGTGCTCTTCAGCCACAACATCAGCCACTTCGCTCGACAATCACACTCAAAAACATTGCCCCTCAGGTCTCTGCAAGGAAACGTACATGAAAACATCAATAAGCATTGAACTTCTTATACAGTGTACATTTCTATAGGCTTAAAAAGACATTTTATCATATCATATTCGATGCACTCTACTATAATACAGTTATTGCTAAGTAAGCAAATACAGAAGCCTAGACTCACAGCTCTATCAATGAGTCCAGATCAATGAAAAGATCTCTGGGCAAAGCTTTAATGTTGTTGTTTGCCAAAGACCTGTAAGGGATACAGCAACACTTTAGAGTAAAGCAAAATAACTGGCAAATGTACTGTACATCCTCTTAATATGATAAAAAGTAACGTACAGATGAGTCAAATCCCTAAGTCCTCTGAAAGAGTATTTTGATGTTGTTTCAATCTTGTTGTTTTCTATAAACCTGCAGAGAGAAAATTAAGAGTAGAAAGTAAATAATTGATGATTGTCAGTGTATAGTACATGAAAAGGAGCCATTAGGATTAACTGAAACAACCATTAAAACATTAAATGTATTCATTTCAATTGAAAACATCTAAAACTGAAAAGATATTTCAATATGTAAACATTCAAAATCAGAGCTTCCCAATATATTCTTCGCTTAAATTAAGAGTTTACTCAAAGATGTACTATCCAAGATGTGAATGAGTTTGTTTCTTCAACAGAACTGATTTGGAGAAATATAGCATTACATCATTTGCTCACCAATGGATCCTCTGCAGTGAATGGGTGCCGTCAGAATTAGAGTCCAAACAGCTGATAAAAACATCACAGTAATCCACAAGTAATCCACACCACTCCAGTCCATCAGTTAACATCTTGTGAGGTAAAAAGATGCATGTTTGTAAGTAACAATTCCAACATTAAGGTGTTTTAACTTTAAATAGTCACTTCTGGCTATTATTAAAAATATGAGTCCATAATAAGTCAAAAAAATGCTCTCACATTAAAATCCAGCCACATATTTGTTAATGTTAATGTTAAGACCTTTTTCGCTTGTAAACAGTGCTTCATCTGAGCACATTTCTCTCCTGTTTCAGACAAGACTACTTGTTTTTTTTACAGTAGAAAGAACATTATAGATAGAGGACTCTTGTTTTAGCCAGAAGCAACAGTTTGATATTAAAAACGTCTTAATGATGGATTTATTTCTTACAAACATGTTGCTTTTCACTTCACAGGATGTTAACTGATGGGCTGGAGTTGTGTGAATTAGTTGTGATGTTTTTATCAGCTGTTTGGACTCTCGTTCTCACGGCACCCATTCACTGCAGTGGATCCATTGGTGAGCAAGTGATGTAATGCTACATTTCTCCAAATCTGATGAAGAAACTAACTCATCTACATCTTGGATGGTCTGCGGGAGAGTAAATATTTGCATTTTTGGGTGAACTATTTCTTTCATCTATAACATAATGACTTTTTTAAAGAATGAAATAACAATTAAACAAAACTCACAGATACTCCAGGTGCGGGAGGCCAGAAAATGCATCGTCTCTTATTGTGGTGAGGGCATTGGAGTTCAGCAACCTGTCAGAGTTTACAGCCACAATCATTCCCAAAAATCATTATCGTTGTAATTATACCAAGCCAAGGCTGTGTGTTTACATTGCAGTGCAATGCACACAGATAAAAAGTGCCCCGTCACTGTCAGTGAGTGCCGGGACAGGCACATATTTCTCTATATCTCGACGTCAGTGTATCAAATCGCTGACATCCTGCAATACGCCAATGACAGCATGGAAAAGTCACTAGAGTCACTGTGTTCTCAGTGTCAAGAAAACCGTCACTATCTGGAAGCAAATGTGCCCTGACTTATTAAATAGCTAGGGGGGGGAGTGAAAAAAGCCTTTCTATTTGTCATCTGTCACCTTCAACTGCTTCGTTGAGGAGTACACTGGATTCCAGTGCTAAATAACTGAGGACAAAACACGTTTGAAAAAATAGTTCAACTAAATTTCTACTTAATGGCTAAATGCATTATTGTATAGATATGCCCTATAGACCAGTCCCTGTTGTGCAAAACTGGATCGTTTTTGGTAGATTTTGTAGATTTTTGGTAGATATTTTGGTAGAACTGGCCTAATCTGGTAGGTGTTTTCTTTTTGCAATACCATGCAAATGCACACAAAAAAAATTGTGACTCTGGACAACAAAGTAAGAAATTAGCCTGGGTATATTTGTAGCATTGTGTTAAAAATGATCAATTTTTCCATAATGGCAAAAATCATTAGGATATTAAGTAAAGATCATGTTCCATGAAGATATTTCCTACTAAATATATCAAAACTTGCATTTCAAACTTCATTTGGACAACTTTAAAGGTGCCCTCAGCTTCCAGATTTTCAAATAGTTCCATCTCAGTCAAATATTCTCCTATCCTAACAAACAATATATTAATGGTAAGCTTGATTATTTAAAAAACAAATTGACCCATATGACCAGTCTCGTGGTCCAGGGTCACAATTATTCTCCAATTGTACATTAGACAGCTAATTTAATCCCAAAAGCTGTCTGTTTTTGAGGTTATCCAACACTGCTGTGCAAAACTGGACATTTTTGGTAGAATTGGTGTAATTCTAAGACGCTTTCTTTTTGCAATACCATGCAAATGCAAATTTGTGACCATGGACTACGAAACCAGTCTTAAGTTGCATGTGTATATTTGTAGCAATAGCCAACAATACATTGTATGGGTCAAAATTATCGTTTTTTTTATGCCAAAAATCACTGGGATATTAAGTAAAGATCATGCTCCATGAAGATATTTTGTAAATTTCCAACCGTAAATATATCAAAACTTAATTTTTGATTAGTAATATGCAGTGCTAAGGACTTCATTTGGACAACTTTAAAGGCAATTTTCTCAATATTTAGATTTTTTGCACCCTCAGATTCCAGATTTTCAAATAGTTGTATCTTGGCCAAGTATTACAAACCATACATCAATGGAAAACTTATTTATTCAGCTTTCAAATGATGTATAAATCTTAATTTACAAAAAAGAAAGCAGTCTGTTTTTGTGGCAATCCAACACTACTGTGCAAAACTGGACTGTTTTTGGTAGATTTGATAGAATTTTGGTAGAATTGGCATAATTTGGTAGGCGTTTTCTTTTTGCAATACCATGCACATGAAAATTTGTAGCGATAGCCAACAATTGTATGGGCCAAAATGATTTTTCAAAAATCATTAGGATATTAAGTAAATATGTTCCAAGAAGATATTTTGTCAATTTTTTCAAAACTTAATTTTTGATTAGTAATATGCATTGCTAAGGACCTCATTCGGACAACTTTAAAAGCAATTTTCTCAATATTTAAATTTTTTTTTTTTTTTTTTGCAGCCTCGGATTCCAGATTTTTAAATAGTTGTTTCTCGGCCAAATATTATCCTATCCTAACAAACCATACTTCAATGGAAAGCTTATTTATTCAGTATGAATCTCAATGATTTACCCTTATGACTGGTTTTGTGGTCCAGGGTCACATTTATTAAAACACTCTTCAGTATAAATTAAATTGTTTTTAATCCACATTTTTTCTTTTCAGTTCAAATTAAAGATTTTGGTTTATGCAAATATGACTGAAAACCCCAGAGCAATTTAATCTACGAAACATGATCAAATCTATAAATTGTTCTACAAATGCAAAGTTTACGAGAATATGCATTGCTAAGGACTTCATTTGGACAACTTTAAAGGCGTTTTTTTTTTTTTTTTTTTCAGATTCCAGATTTTCAAATAGTTGTAACTAATCCAAATATTGTCCTGTCATAACAAACATCAACATGTATCAGTGGAGAGCTTATTTATTCAGTATGTATACATTTCAATTTAAAAAAAATGGCTGGTTTTGTGGTTCAGGGTCACATTTATCAAAAAACTCTTTAGTATAAGTTTGTTTTTAATCCACATTTTTTCTTTTCAGTTCAAGTGGAAGATTTTGGTTTATGCAAATATGACTGAAAACCCCAGAGCAATTTTCTTCTGTGACACATGATCAAATCTACAAATGCCAAGTTTACCAGAAGCACATATTCCAAAGTGAATCAATATCATGTCATACACATTTGTGATCCTGGACCTCAAAACCAGTCTTAAGTAGCATGGCTATATTAATAGCAATAACCAAAAAACACACTGTATTGATCAAAATTATCAATTTTTCTTTTATGCCAAAAATAACTATTAAGTAAATATATCAAAACTCAATTTTTGATTAGTAATATGCATTGCTAAAGACTTCACTTGGACAACTTTAAAGGCGATTTTCTCAGATTCAAAATTTTCAAATAGTTGTAGCTCAGCCAAATAGTGTCCTATCCTAACAAACATCAACATGCATCAGTGGAGATCTTATTTATTCAGCTATTTATATATAAAAAGACCCTTATGGCTGGTTTTGTGGTCCAGGGTCACATTTATCAAAACACTCTTTAGTATAAATTAAACTGTTTTTAATCCACATTTTTTTTCTTTTCAGTTCAAGTGGAAGATTTTGGTTTATGCAAATATGACTGAAAACCCCAGAGCAATTTTCATCTACGAAACATGATCAAATCTATAAATTGTTCTACAAATGCAAAGTTTACGAGAATATGCATTGCTAAGGACTTCATTTGGACAACTTTAAATGTGATAAATAGTTGTATCTCAGCCAAATATTGTCCTGTCATAACAAACATCAACATGCATCAGTGGAGAGCTTATTTATTCAGTAGGCTATGTATAAATTTCTATGTAAAAAAAAAAAAAAAAAAGGCTGGTTTTGTGGTCCAGGGTCACATTTTTCAAAACACTCTTTAGTATAAAATTGTGTTTAATCCACATTTTTTCTTTTCAGTTCAAGTGGAAGATTTTGGTTTATGCAAATGTGACTGAAAACCCCAGAGCAATTTTCTTCTATGACACATGATCAAACCTACACATGCCAAGTTTACCAGAAGCACAGTTCCCAAAGTGAATCAATATCATGTCACACACATTAGCTTAGTCAGATGAGCTTCACTTACAGTAACTGTAAGGATGGGATGTGTGAGAACATCGCCTCCTTGACCTCAGAGAAGGTCCCATTCACAATACTCCTGCAAAACACCAGTCATATGAGACAATCATGACAAGCCTGACACAAAACGAGACCCTGTTACATACATTAGAATAGGAATATAACAGCAACCTGGTGCTGAAATGCTATATTTCCACCTTCAAACACATGTGCAGCCTACTAAGTGATCTAATGCAGAGGCTTGTGGAGACTTACAGTGAACTGACATCGTTGGGAATGAATCGCGGGACATACGAAGACCCGACGCAGATAATAGACTCCTTGGAGCAGCTACACGAGGACGGGCATCTAAAAACCTTTTTCCCCGCGCTCCCTAACAAGGCTAGGCATAATACCAGCGCCGATATGATCAAGACAGTCCGCATGTTGTTCGTCAGGCTCGCATGTGTGAATCCGGAGCAGATCGCCGTCGCCGTCATCCACCCTGCAGCATCAAATGCAGCACTGAAGCTCCTGACATCAGCAGTTCGGCTGCAGCTCTCTCCTCTCAGGACTTATTTATTTATTAGGGCGCCCAATAACGGCGGATGCTGGTTAAACATCCTCGATGATGATTACTGTTATACCTACACTATGTAGCAAATGTTCAGTCAGGAATGCTGATGTATATGCAGTTATTCTAAAAAATAAATACATTTCTCTTCCATTTTAGAGAATGGAGAGATTTTTTCTTCTTGTAAAATTTGAGGAGCATCATCAAAGTCCACATGAAATCACTCGCAGTGCAGTTTTTCTTTTCTGTGTTAATGTATTTCCTGCTGAGACAGGATATTGAGGTATACAGTATATGCAATCCTTCTGATAAACATAAAGACATTTTCTCTTCTATTTTAGAGAATGGAGAGATTTTTTGTCTTGTCAGTTTTGAGGAGCATCATCAAAGTCCACATGAAATCACTCGCAGTGCAGTTTTTCTTTTCTGTGTTAATGTATTTCCTGCTGAGACAGGATATTGAGTATATGCAATCCTTCTGATAAAATTAAAGACATTTTCTTTTCTATTTTAGAGAATGGAGAAATTTTTTCTTTTTGTAAATTTTGAGGATCATCGTCAAAGTCCACATGAAATCACTCACAGTGCAGTTTTTCTTTTCTGTGTTAATGTATTTCCTGCTGAAACAGGATGTTGAGGTATATAGTATATGCAGTCCTTCTGATAAAAATAAAGACATTTTCTTTTCTTTTTTAAAGAATGGAAAGATTTTTTGCTGTTATTTTGAGGAGCATCATCAAAGTCCACATGAAATCACTCGCAGTGCAGTTTTTCTTTCCTGTGTTAATGTATTTCCTGCTGAAACAGGATGTTGAGGTATACAGTATATGCAATCCCTCTGATAAAAATAAAGACATTTTCTCTTCTATTTTAGAGAATGGAGAGATTTTTTGTCTTGTCAGTTTTGAGGAGCAACATCAAAGTCCACATGAAATCACTCGCAGTGCAGTTTTTCTTTTCTGTGTTAATGTATTTCCTGCTGAGACAGGATATTGAGTATATGCAATCCTTCTGATAAAATTAAAGACATTTTCTTTTCTATTTTAGAGAATGGAGAAATTTTTTCTTTTTGTAAATTTTGAGGATCATCGTCAAAGTCCACATGAAATCACTCAGTGCAGTTTTTCTTTTGTGTGTTAATGTATTTCCTGCTGAAACAGGATGTTGAGGTATATAGTATATGCAGTCCTTCTGATAAAAATAAAGACATTTTCTTTTCTTTTTTAAAGAATTGAAAGATTTTTTGTTTTGTTATTTTGAGGAACATCATCAAAGTCCACATGAAATCACTCACAGTGCAGTTTTTCTTTTCTGTGTTAATGTATTTCCTGCTGAAACAGGATGTTGAGGTATACAGTATATGCAATCCTTCTGATAAACATAGACATTTTCTCTTCTATTTTAGAGAATGGAGAGATTTTTTGTCTTGTCAGTTTTGAGGAGCAACATCAAAGTCCACATGAAATCACTCGCAGTGCAGTTTTTCTTTTCTGTGTTAATGTATTTCCTGCTGAGACAGGATGTTGAGTATATGCAATCCTTCTGATAAAAATAAAGACATTTTCTCTTCCATTTTAAAGAATGGAAAGATTTTTTGTTTTGTTATTTTGAGGAGCATCATCAAAGTCCACATGAAATCACTCGCAGTGCAGTTTTTCTTTTCTGTGTTAATGTATTTCCTGCTGAAACAGGATGTTGAGGTATATAGTATATGCAGTCCTTCTGATAAAAATAAAGACATTTTCTTTTCTTTTTTAAAGAATGGAAAGATTTTTTGTTTTGTTATTTTGAGGAGCATCATCAAAGTCCACATGAAATCACTCGCAGTGCAGTTTTTCTTTTCTGTGTTAATGTATTTCCTGCTGAAACAGGATGTTGAGGTATACAGTATATGCAATCCCTCTGATAAAAATAAAGACATTTTCTCTTCTATTTTAGAGAATGAAGAGATTTTTTGTCTTGTCAGTTTTGAGGAGCAACATCAAAGTCCACATGAAATCACTCGCAGTGCAGTTTTTCTTTCCTGTTTTAATGTATTTCCTGCTGAAACAGGATGTTGAGGTATACAGTATATGCAATCCCTCTGATAAAAATAAAGACATTTTCTCTTCTATTTTAGAGAATGGAGAGATTTTTTGTCTTGTCAGTTTTGAGGAGCAACATCAAAGTCCACATGAAATCAATCGCAGTGCAGTTTTTCTTTTGTGTGTTAATGTATTTCTTGCTGATACAGGATGTTGAGTATATGCAGTCCTTCTGATAAAAATAAAGACATTTTCTGTTCTATTTTAAAGAATGGAGAGATTTTTTGTCTTGTCAGTTTTGAGGAGCATCATTTAAGTCCAGATGAAATCACTTCCAGTGCAGTTTTTCTTTCCTGTTTTAATGTATTTCCTTCTGAAACAGGATGTTGAGGCCAAACCTGTTTATACATTATATTGCAAATGTTCAGTCAGGAGTCCTGATATATATGCAGTTCTTCTAAAAAGAAATACATTTTCGCTTCCATTTTAGAGAATGGAGAGATTTTTTCTTCTTGTAAAATTTAAGGAGCATCATCAAAGTCCACATGAAATCACTCGCAGTGAAGTTTTTCTTTTCTGTGTTAATGTATTTCCTGCTGAAACAGGATGTTGAGGCAGGACCTGTTTTTTACATTATATGGCAAATGTTTAGTCAGGAATTATATATGCAGTACTTCTGAGAAAAATGATATATTTGTTCTTCCATTTTATAGAATGGAGAAATTTTTCCTTTTGTAAATTTTGAGGAGCAACATCAAAGTCCACATGAAATCACTCCCAGTGCAGTTTTTCTTTCCTGTTTGATGTATTTCCTGCTAAAACAGGATGTTGAGGCAGAACTGTTCATGAGAAAGCTAATACATTAAATAGCAAATTTTCAGTCAGGAATATTGAATTATATGCAGTCCTGATAAAAATAACAAAAATTCTCCATTTTAGAGAATGGAGAGATTTTTCCTCTTATTTTGAGGAGCATCGTCAACGTCCACGTGAAATCCCTCGCAGCACAGTATTTCTTTCCTGTTTTAATGTATTTCCTGCTGAAACAGGATGTTGAGGCAGAACCTGTTCATTAAGAAAAAAGCTATGACCTTACAGCCATAAACCACAATTTTTAGATATTTTTGCAATAGCATAAAAATATAGCCAGAAATACAGCTTGAAAGCTGCAGTCCATAACTTTTGGCGCTCTATCAGTTAAAAATCAGAGCCGCATGCATCTTGCAGAAAACACCGGGCTACTCCAGAAAGGTTCCTACCAGAACCAGTCAGAATATAAAAACTTATTATAGATGCACTCACAATACATTTTGTAAATTTTTAGCACAAAATACCAGCTTAAGTATGAATGCAACTGAACATTACATTTAGGGGACTGCAAGATTAAAATTATTTAAAATACAAAATACATTTTTAAAATGATTCAACACTTAAAATGCAAAAATACTCTTAAATTAATTGCCAAATTTTATTTATATTAAATAATTGCTTTTTTTCTTTATTTTCTTTTTTTATTATTATAAATGACTGCATTTGAAGAACTTCTGTGGCATCAAGAAAACTGCTTTGCTATATTTTATTGCTTCCTTTCTTTTAAAAAAAGTACAGTGAAAAAAATGGTGGTGAAAGAATTTTCAATCAGAAATTGCAATTTTGACAAAGAATTATTAAGTAATAAAATAACTTATTAAATTAAAAGGCACATTTTGAGGTAGAAAACTAAAATTTTCTTGTAAAACAGTAATCTTTTTTCAGTTTTAGCTACAACTGTAAAATAGAATTTTTTACAGTTTACAAAAATATCGACATTAATCAATATTAGTTATTTAATTCATTGTTTTATTTTATTTATTTATAAATTAATTATTATAATTAATTGGTTAATTTGACTATTAATTATTTTATTTTTATTTATTTACTTAGTTTCTATTACTAAAAATGTGGGGCTTTATGTGACCCTGGGCCACAAAACCAGTCATAAATAGCACGGTTATATTTATAGCAATAGTCAAAAAAATACATTGTATGTCAAAATTGTCAAAATTATCGATTTTTCTTTTATGCCAAAAATCATTAGGATATTAAGTAAAGATCATGTTCCATGAAGATATTTTGTAAATTTCAAAATCAAAACTTAATTTTTTATTAGTAATGTGCATTGCTAAGAACTTCATTTGGACAACTTTAAAGAAGATTTTCTCAATATTTAGATTTTTTTTTGGCCCCTCAGATTCCAGATTTTCAAATAGTTGTATCTCGACCAAATGTTGTCCTATCAATGGAAAGCTTATTTATTTAGCTTTCAGGTGCATATATGAATTGCAATTTCATAAAACTGACCCACTGTATTACCTAACCGTAAATGTGTGGAAAACACATGAAACATGAAAGAAAGCATGCTATTCTGCCCTACAAAGCAAAAAGGCAGTAACTGCATTTTTGGTCAAAAATGAGTTATTATCATTTTCATGACATTCAAGGCATCCTTTGTTATGTGACAAAATATCTTATCTCAAATGTGTGATTTCGCGGCATCCTCACGGGACGGTTTTAACATTGGATAACAGGCTGGATGACAGGATAACTTTAAAGTCATTTTTCTCAGTTCTGCACTCGGCGTAGTTACTGCCTTTTTGCTTTGTAGGGCCGTTTTATGGGTATGTTTTTTTTATCTAAAAGAGAAATCCCAATTCAGTATTCAAATATGTAAGTTAAGGGTAGATGTGATTGATGATGAGAGGAAGTGAATAAGTGTAGGCTAAGAGGTTGGTAAAAGCTGCATTAGCAAAACAGTTAGATAAACAGTAAGAGGAGAGTTTATTACTAAGAGAGTAAGCGCAGGAGAGGTAGAGGACTGAGACAGAAGGCTTGCAGAGAACAGCAGAGGCTGATCTCACATAAATCATGAGCAGAAATGCTGCTGGACTGCATTAAATGCTTTACAGTGAGCTGATTCAACACCTCGCACGCGAAAACAGACACTGTGCACCTTCCTCTGATACGTCACACAACAGATGTTATTAAAAACGCTGCACTATTGTCTTACTGAGTTTGCACTTTACACGCTCCACTGAAAGTGATCGCTTTATAGCTTTAATGTCCAATCTTTAAAAAAAAAAAAAAACTTAATGGAAAATATTCTCACCTGAAGGACAAGAATAGGAAATGCTGGTACAGTTTAATAGATTTATTTCTATTGAATGGAATGGTTTGAAAAAGGTAGTAGAAAAAAAAATATTGAATGCATGCATTAATGAGCTTTTACTTTTAAATAATAATATAATAAAAATAAATAAATTAATATATATAAACATGTAATATTTTATGCAAGTCAAACATGTGTCCTGAAATAAATTAAATAAATACATTTATAAATAAATAAATAAAATAATATATTTGCAATACTATTTAGGGTCCTGAAAAATAAATGATCTGATATTTTTAACAAATAAACAAATTAACTAACAAAATATAAAGCGCAAATATTTTGCAGTATTTAAGGCAAGCTAAAATGTTTTTTTTTAATAAATAAAAACAAATTTCAACAAATCAAATTAGCTAATGTTTTATACTGTTTCAAATCAAACACGTGTCATGAAAAAATTGTAAAATACATTTGTAAAAAATAAAAAAATAATAATTTGCAATACTATTTTAAATCCTGAAAAATAAATGATCTGATATTTTTAAATAAACAAACTAACAAAATATAAAGTGCAAATATTTTGCAGTACTGTTCAAATAATCAAATAATTGTCCTGAAAAAAAAAAGCTTTTTTTTTTTTTAAATGTAAGCTAAAATTTATAGCTATTTTTAAAATAAAAACACACTTTAACAAATCAAATTAGCTAATAGCTGTTTTTAAAATTAATAAATAAAAATTTTATATTTTATACTGTTTCAAGTAAAACGTGTCCTGAAAATAAAAACTAAATAAATGTATAAAAATAATTAAGAATTTACGATACCAGTTTGAGTCCTGAAAAATAATAAATAATAATAATAAATAAACAAACTAACAAAATATAAAGTGCAAATATTTTGCATTACTGTTTAAAGTCAAATATATATCCAGAAAAGTAACTAAATAATTAAAAGCTATTTTAAAGCTAAAATTTAAAGCTATTTTTAAATTAATAAACGAACTAACAAAATAAAGTGAAATATACATGCTGAAAAAATAACTAAATAATGAAAAGATATTTTAAAAGCTAAATATTAAAGCAAAATATTTTTACTATTTTTGAATGAATAAATAAATATAATACAAATATTTGTGCAATATGGTTTCTGAAAATAAATAAATAATTAAAAGTTAATAGTCTATTGCAAGTCTTGCAAGGTTTAACTAAAGTTTATTAGCATACTGCCTAATATATACATGCACACATAAATATATATATTTTTTATATCTTAAGGACAGTCATTATTAGCACTAACTTGTCTCCAAGTGCCTGATTTGAGATTTTGTATATCAAATCATTATAAATATATAAATTGTAGGTAGTAATCGTAGGGCTTCATATTCTTTTGATATCATTTAGAACAGAGAACTCCTCTTCCTCTTTGCATTTCCTATTCAACCAATGAATAAAAAAGCAACAGCTCCAGACAGCACTTAAAATAATGAAATAATGTGTATTTATTGTAAGGGTTGCAAAGGCATGAAAATTCCGGTAAAGTTCCGGAATTTTCAAAAATCCCTGGAAGATTCCAAAAAATCCTGGAAAGTTTCCAAAATTTCTGAAATGCTTCTGAAATTTCCCCACATTTTTGCAACCCTATTTATTGTCAGTCAGGTCAAACAGCGTTCAAACACTGGTCAAAACTCTTCAGTTCAGCATGGAGAAAAGAAACAAATGCATTTGTGGCCATATGTTAATATATCAAACATTCTCACGCAAGGTTATTGCCACAAATTCAAATTATGATAAAATTATTCCTATGTATTAAACACTTTCACCCAGAGCATCAGGGTACGGTTTGGTCCTCCACATTTTCAGCAGCTGATCCTGACTCACTCTTCTCTGCAGAGGCTTCTTTGCTAAGGCTCTTGAGGCATTTATCGAGTCTCTTGATGCACAGTGTTATATCATCTTTGGTGATTCCAATAGCAGAGGCTGCGTTGAGGTACGGGCACGGATAGGCGTCTGCGTGGGACATGAAACCACGAAACGCGTGTCCGCTCACGGTCTGCTCCACACCCAGCGGGACGACCCTGCAATGAAATAATACATTATACTTCAAAAGTATATTTTTGAAAAACTACTTGCATATAATATAACATCAATGAAATAAGAGGCCAATTAAATGACTTAAAGCGAGACACTGCAGGTGAATAGGGTGAACAAATTAACTAATACTTATGACCTTACATAGCCAGTTGATTGATTACATTGATAATTGCAATTTTTTGCATCACGTTTTCTAAAATGTTAGGTTTAAATATGCCAATGAACTATTATTTAATGAAATATGCACTAATTTGCATGCATTTCTAGTACAAAAATCTAAACAACTGGATGAAGTCGGTTTCAAAATTCTTAATTTTTTTTTTACATATTAGAGTCAAATATTTTACAGAGGGGATGTTGGGCATCTCTTTTTATCACTTCAAGATTTTTTTTTTTTTTTTTAGCATTTATGTGGGTAGAAAGAAAGACATGAACATCTTGGATGACAAAGGGGTGAGTTAATTATTGGGAAATTTTAGTTGTGGAAGTGAACTAATTCTTTAAGCACACTTTAAAAAAGTGCACTTTGTAATAATGCAAACATTTCTGCTTTAAAATAATTTAGCAGACTTTTGATGAATGCACAGTCAACCTGGTGTATAAACCGAACTAAGATGTACTTTATCTAAGGGTTTTTCATTCGGACAATGAAAACAATGTTCGAAATTAATTCCGCCATCCTAATATTATCACTACAATGATTAATTTCTAGCCAAAGATGATAAATGAAACTGGTCCTCTAAAAGATTGATTAGGGCAAATAGAGTTGTCCTCATTATTACGCCGAAACAGACAGCGGTTATTTTCCAGCACGGTTCAGAGTTTTCTTTGCTCTTTCTAAATTCACCGCAGACACTTGGTTCAGTCTTTTATTCTTGTGTCATATTTATTCACGGCAGATTGACTGCATCATCTGTGACAGACTAAAAGGAGGTGGAGAGGATAATGCTACAGGAAAAACCCTTGAGAATGAAAATGACTTCCATTTAAATAATGAAAGCAGACAGCAGAAAGAAGGTTTCATCAATATTACAGCAGGTCAACTAGTGTCCAGCAGAACTTATTAAAGGAATAGTTCAGGCAAAAATGAAAACTTGCTAAATATTTATGAGTTTGAGTGGATGAGCTTGTTTCTTCATGAAAACAGATTTGAAGAAACGTTGCATTGCATAATTTGCTCACCAATGGATCCGCTGCAGTGAATGGGTGCCGTCAGAATGAGTCCAAACATCTGATAAAAACATCACAATAATCCACAAGTAATCCAAACCACTCCGGTTCATTAATAAACATCTTGTGAAGCCAAAAGATACATGTTTCTTAGAAACAAATCCATCATTAAGGCGTTTTTAATTTCAAACCGTTGCTTCCGGCTTAAAACACTGGTTCATAATCCACAATAACGCTTTCTTCAATGAAAAAGTCATCTTGAATAAATCAGGAGTGACATCTGCACAGATCAAGCACTGTTTATAAGAGAAAACAGTCCAAAACGGCTCTAAAACAAATATGTGGGTAGATTTTGATGTGAAATATGGATTATGGACTCACATTTTGGACAAAAGCGACTATTTAAAGTTAAAACACCTGATGGATTTGTTTCTTACAAACAAGAAGCTTTTAACTTTACAAGATGTTAATTGATGGACTGGAGTGTTGTGGATTACTTGTGGATTATTGTGATGTTTTTATCAGCTGTTTGGACTCTCATTCTGACGGCACCCATTCACTGCAGAGGATGGAATGCTACATTCCAACAAATCTGATGAAGAAACAAACTCATCTACATCTTGGATGGCCTGAGGGTAAGTACATTTTCCACAATTTTAATTTTTTTTAATCTTTTTAAGATGAAAATGACATGAAATTACCCATATAACCAGAAGATGGCAGCAGAGGATCAATCATTGGCTGCAGCTGCCATTTTAACTCCCTCGTTTTTTCAAAACGTATTGCTTTTTGATTTATTATAAAATTATTAGTGTAATAAATTGTAGTACTTTTACTGCACTGAAGTATATAGTATAGCAAGTGCAGAAAGTCATTAAAATAAATAAATAAATAAGCTAAGACACAAACAGCCTATAAAGGGTGAATTATTTATACTTATATATAGCTTACTACAAATTAAATAAGTCAAATATTAATGGTATCAGAAATAAATAAGGCACTCGATATGAATTTGAAATATTTTATATAATTTAATAACTACATCTTTTAAGCTGTATCTTGAACTGTAAAAGCTATTAAATAGCCTATATGTGACCCTGGACCACAAAACCAGTCATAATGTTAAATTTTACAAAACTGAGATATATACAGCATATGAAATCTCAATAAATAAGCTTTCTATTGATGTATAGTTTGTTAGGATAGGACAATATTTGGCCGAGATACATCTATTTGAAAATCTGGAATCTGAGGGTGCAAAAAAATCAAAATACTGAGAAAATCACATTTAAAGTTGTCCAAATTTAGTTCTTAGCAATGCATATTACTAATCAAAAATTACATTTTGATAGGTTTACATTAGGAATTTTACAAAAAAATCTTAATGGAACATGATCTTTACTTAATTGTATAATGATTTTTGGCATAAAAGAAAAATCAATAAGTTTGACCCATACAATGTATTTTTGGCTATTGCTACAAATATTCCCCAGCGACTTAAGACCCAGTCCAGGGTCACATATTTAACCAACACAAACTTGTTACTGCTGTAGTTTTGTTACTCTGAATTTAGTCTGAATCATTTAATGCACAGCTCTTTTTTTGACATCAGCTTGTCCGATGTTTCGTCCGGTTATTACTGTCAATCACAGCAATGACTCGCGCATATTTAGCCGATTTACTTGCACATTTTTTAAACTTGTGTTTGTCATTCTTTAAACGGGATACATGGACATTTGATCCTCTTAGACAAACAAAACTTTTCTTCAATTGTGAATGGATTATGTAGAGAAAACGAGCAAAGTTTAATAATGCATTAGTAAATGCTGAAATTGACATTAACTAAAAATAATAAATGCTGTAGAAGTAGTGTTCATTCTTAGTTCATGTAAACTGATGTAGTTAACTAGTGAACCTTATTGTAAAGTGTCACCAGTTCTCTACTTAAACACCTGTGTGAACTTGAAGAGACTGTGTTCACATCCACTAAACTTTTTCTCATTTTTGCTTTGAGGTTAAATTAGAGGTCAACAAATACTGATATACAAACAGGTGAGTGTGTGGTCAGTAGCTCACCTGGCTCCAGACACCTGTCTGGTGAAGAGCATGGAGCCCAGCTGCGTGACTGCTGCAGTACTGTGTGTCTGGAGATGGTTCAGAGACATAGCTGGAGAGCACAGGAAAATGGAAAAGAAGTGCACTTTAGCATAGTTTTAAAAATAATACTTAAGTGCGAACTGAATTTAATATTTTCAGACACTTATTTGCATGTTAATTGCAATTACATTAAAAAAAATGTATTTGTTTAAATTTACATTAAATGCAAATAGCTGAACTTTAAAGAGTTTTTGACACGTTTGAGTAGGACTTAAGCACATCTTTATAGGCAATTTCGTAATTATTTCTTGGAAATATGGTAAAAGTGTACTGCAAAGTGTACAAGCATTTATAATAAACTAAAATATAGTTTAATGTCATTTCTGTTGAAATGTGTATGTCATGTATTTTAAGTATATTTGTAATTACACATATGTAATGATGAAATTGCATTTAAGCACAATTAAAATATATTAACTTTAGATGTAATAATAAATAACACTATAGCTAAGATTATAATCAAGTTATTTACGTGGACTTTAGTATGCTAATAAACATACCCAGGTGGACAAAAAAGTGCACTAAAAATACTTTATTTCAGTACAGTTAGTACACTTTCAGAATGTTCTTAAAGTACGTAATAATTATTTAGTACTTCTTAAAATAATCTTAAGAACATCTAAGTGTACTCAATTGTGCTATTTTGGGACTCAAAGAATATGAACTAAATGTGCTTTTAACATACTATATCTGTATTAAAAAAACAATCTTTCATACACAAGCGTTAACTAATTATTTATACAGAATGAGTATATTAAAAACATTTTAGTTTATATTCATGGTGTCTCAAAATAGCAGTTAAATGTACTTTTAACAAATATTAAAACAATAATTTAAAATGTACTTCAAAGTAAAACTTTAACTTGACATTATTGCAAAGTGCACTTTTTAAAAGTTAAGAAACAATCATGAAAGTGTCTCTCTTTAAGTCACTTAAGTGCACTAAAAAAAACACTATTTCAGTACACTTAGCACACTTCCATAATGTACTTAAAGTTCTCTATTATCACACACTAATTTATCACTCAACATACTTAAAATTACTTAGTACTTAACACCGAAGAGTACACAACTGTGCTATTTTGGGATTCAATGAATATGAACTGAAATGTGCTTTTAACATACTATCTCTGTATTACAAAATTTATTCAGTCACTTAAACCAATCTTTCATACACGACTACACTTAGGTGTACTACAAGTGGTAACTAAATTCTTTTTTTTTTTACAGAGAGAGTATATTAAAAACATTTTAGTTTATATTCATGGTGTCTCAAAATAGCACAGTTGAGTAGACTTAGAGAGATTATCTTAAAAAGTCTTAGAATATTTTTAGCAAAGATTAAAACAATTTAAAATGTAGTTTAAAGTACAACTTTAACTTGACATTATTGCAAAGTGCACTGTTTAAAAGTGTACTTAAGTGTGTTAAGAAACAGTCTTGAAAGTGTCTTTCTTTAAGTACAGTAACTTAAGTGGCCTTTTATTGAATTAATATAGTATTTTCTAAAAGTAGTTTTTAAAACGTATAAACTTTTGATTGATTGGCCAATGGCACCACATAAACGCTCACAGTCCAAAGAGATTGAGAGAGATATTCTCACACTGAAACTGCCCAAAAGTTATTGAAAATGCATTTTAAACGTTGCTTGCACATGTAAACAAATATATTCGGTCAAAATACATGACCGTGTTTGAACAGTCATTAGTAGAGAAAGATGCTCTGCTTGGCCAGATGGTGTAATTACAGGATCTGCCAACAGGGACTAACAGGCTCATGCTCTTGGGCCACATGCAAAAAATTATTTTTAGAGCCATTTTCATTACAGAGAAAAACGTAAATCCGTGACATCCTTGTTTATTGAACTCTTGCTCATATGACATTGCACTTTACATTATGCATGACTTCTCACCCAGTGATATTGGATTGTGTGGCGTATGCAGCAGTCTCTCCCCATGTCTCTCGGCTAGAGCGCTCAGCTCCTCCGCCAGGTGACCGTACAGCTCCTGCGGGCCGTACAAAACTCCAGTTATAAATAGCTCTCCACACTCCACACTCACAGCATTTTTTCTGTCGCACATTCTGTTTTTTTGCTAATGTTGCATTTCTGTGTCTGCTGGCCTACAGTAAACCCAGCACCTGCTTTCCCCTCCAGCCACTCAAGCTTTCTCCTCTCCAGGCACAGATGCGATCTGCAGCCTGCTTTCCCATCTGAAGCTTTAAGATAATTGCATCACAGAATCAGCTGTGCTGGCAGAGCTGCGTTCCACCACTGGGATCAATTACAGATGAACTGTAGGAGCCCCTCAGGTTATGGGCACCTATTATGATGCTGTTAGTAAGACGCCTGAGATCTACAGTATGAAAACAAAGAGACAATAACCTGCTGCCCCTGACGGTTCGCAACATGCAGAAGCTCAGATTACGCAAATGAAAAAAAACTGTTAGAAAATAAAGTAAAAATACAGTTTACTTTAAATAAAACCAAGCTTGTGAAAATAAAGTGTGCTTAATTGTACTGAATGTGCACTTGTAGTGTACATCAAATCTCAAAAGGAAATTTTTAATGTGAAATGCACAGATATAATATCAATGAAATAAAAGGCCACTTAATTTTAGTTAGTGACACTTTCATGACTTAAGTAAACACTTAAGTACACTTTGTAAAATGACTGTTTACTTGATGTAAAACTAAACTTGTGAAAATGAAGTTCTTAATTGTACTGAATGTGCACATCAAATCTCAAAAGTACATTTTTATGTGCAACGCACAGATGTACTATCATTGAAATAAAAGGCCACTTAAGTTTAGTTAGAAACACTTTCATGACTTAAGTAAAAACAGATACACTTAAGTACACTTTGTAAAATAACTGTTTAATGGATGTAAAATAAATCTTGTGAAAATGAAGTGTGCTTAATTGTACTGAAAGTGCACTCAAGTGTGTACTTAAGTCATGAAATTGTCTCTCACTACACTTGAGTGGCCTTTTATTTCAATAATATAACATGGCATGTTTTATATTAAAAAAATTACTTTTAATATTGTATGTATACTACAAGTGCACATTCAGTACAATTACGTACACTTCACTTTTACAAGGTTGGTTTTTACAAAGTGCACTTAAATGTACTTAAGTGTGTACTTGCTCATTTTATATAGAAAATGTACTTTTAAGACTTGATGTACACTACAAGTGCACATTCAGTACAATTAAGCACAGTTAATTTTCACAAGGTTGGTTTTACACCAAGTAAACAGATGTAATATCAATTAAATAAAAGGCCACTTAAGTGTAGTTAGAGACTTTTGTGACTTAAGTAAACACAACTACACTTAAGTGCACTTTGTAAAAATACAGTTCACTTGTAATTTTTTTAAACAAAACGTGCAGATATATCAATGAAATAAAAGGACATGTAAGTGTAGTTAAAGAGACACTTTCATGACTTAAGTACACACTTAAGTTCAATTTGTAAAAATACTGTTTAATTAGTGTACATTTTTAATATAAAACACGCAGATGTAATATAAATGAAATAAGGCCACTTAAGTGTAGTGATAGACACTTTCATGACTTAAGTACACACTTAAGTGCACTTTATAAAAATACTGTTTACTTAGTGTAAAACCAACCTTGTAAAAGTGGAGTGTGCTTAACTGTACTGAATGTGGACTTGTAGAGTACATAAAATCTTAAAAAGAACATTTTTTTAATATAAAATGTGCAATGTAATATTAATTAAATAAAAGGCCACTTAAGTGTAGTGAGGGACACTTTTATGGCTTAAGTACACACTTAGGTGCACTTAGTAATATCACATTAAACATTTTACTTTATATACATTTTAAATAATAAATGTTGACTAAAATCAAAGTATTTAATTTTGTCAGTACATTCAACAGTACTTAAACCACTTTTAAATAACAATAGAAGTAATTATAAAACTACATATAAAGATGTACTTAAGTCCCACTTAAGTGGGTCAAAAAAGCAGCTAACTGCATTTAATATAAATTTATTTACATGTAATTGCAATTAGCATGCAATTAAATGTCTCAAAACATCACATTCAGTTCACCATTAAATATATTCTTTTAAAATATATTATTTTACTAGTACTCTTTTTAAAAGTATGCTAAGGTGTACTTCTTTTCACAAGGTTACAGTCCAGAAAATCATTCTCCTTTAGCTAAAACATATTAGAAACTGACTCTGACCACAGAGAGCATCCCATCTAGTCAACAAAAGCTGTAAATTATTAATAATCCGGATGCATTAGTGAATCAATAAGCTCCGTAAGTTTCTTATCACATGAAAGCTAATGGTGTTTTCCTGTATATACTCTTAGTCTCATTGGGATAATGTGCCCACCTGCCTCTATACCAGCAATTCTCAACCAGGGGGCCTCAGTAAACTTCCAACAGGCCTCAGAATGACTTACAATTATTTAAATAAAAAATAAAATTTAAAAAATGTAAAATGTGAAAAAAATCAATTCAAAACATGAATAAAAACTATAAAATTGTAAAAATAATAGTAAACTAACACTGCTACCTACATAATTTGAATTGATGAAGAATTTTGAGTTTCAAAAATGTTTCACCTTTCTCTCAGCCAAGAGTTTCTTGTAGCCATTGGCTCCCAGTGTAAGCAGCGTAATGAGAACATCTAGAGACGGGGATGCAGAAGCTCGACCTGCACAAAACACATAATCTCAATCCCTTTAAAATCAACAGTTTACAATAATACTGGTCAAGCAAAACTGTAATGCATTAAAATGTCATTGTTAGACTTCACAGCAGTTCATTGAGAAGGTCAAGAACAACTATAAGAATGCATGATACATCAGTACCATAACAGGGGATTTTATACGAATTTTGCATTATTGGCTGATATTGGATAACAGTTATCAGATTTTTAAAAAGTTTCTTAGCTGTAATCACTGATGTTGCATTTTTAAGCATGCTTATAGTTGCATTTATATAAGTATTTAATCTTTAAAAGCACAAATTATTTATTAACAAAATCTAAAAATTTATTTCACTTTTTGCTCATCCTGTACAATATAACATTAATCAGATTTGTTTTTAAGAATTCAGTGGTATTTATTGTATGTTTGTGCATGCTTATATTTGCATTTAGATATGCATCTAATGCTTAATCTTTAAAAAATTATTTAACTAAATATCACAATGAATATTTTTTTATCTTGTATAATATAATAGTTCAATTAACAATCTGATTTTTAAGACTTTTAGCAGTAATAAACGATGCTGCATGTTTGTGCATGCTTATTTTTGCATTTCAATATGCATTAAATGCTTCAAATTTAAAAGAACAAATAATTTATAAACAAAATTTCAAAATTAATCACTTTTAATTCATCCTGTACAATATAAGAGTTATCAGATTTTTTTTAAAGAATTTAGCTGTATTTATTGCATGTCTGTGCATGCTTATATTTACATTTAGATATAAGTCTAATGCGTAATCTTTAAAAGCACAAATAATTTAATAACTAAATATCAAAATGAATAGTAATTTTTTTTTCATTTTGTATAATATAACAGTTAACAGATTTTTTTTTTAAAGATTCTTAGTGGTAATGACTGATGTTTCATATTTATGCATGCTTATATTTGCATTTAGATATGCATTTAATGCCTAATCTTTAGAAGCACAAAATATTTACAAACAAAATCTCAAAATTAATTTCACTTTTTAGTCATCCTGTACAATAAAACTGTAATCAATTTCTTTTTAAGAATTCAGCAGTACTTATTGCATGTTTGTGCATGCTTATATTTGCATTTAGATATGCATCTAATGCTTAATCTTTAAAATAAACAAATAATTTAATACCAACATTTTAAAATTAATCACTTTTTATTTATCCTGTACAAAATAAGTGAGCTGTATTTATTGCATGTTTGTGCATGCTTATATTTGCATTTAGATATGCATCTAATGCTTCATCATTAAAAGCACAAATAATTTATTAACTAAATATTAAAATGAATAGCAATTTTTTATTCGTTCTGTACAATATAACAGTTATCAGATTTCTTTTTAAGAATTCAGTGGTATTTATTGCATGTTTGTGCATGCTTATATTTGCATTTTGATATGCATTTAATGGTTAAACTTTTAAAAGCACAAATAATTCAATAACAAAATATCAAAATTATATTTTTTTAATCTTGTATAATATAACAGTTTAATTAACAATCAGATTTTTTTAAAGACTTTAGCTGTAATAAAAATGATGCTTATATTTGCATTAAGATATGCATCTAATGCTAATTCTTTAAAAGCACAAATACTTTAATTACAAAATGAATAGCACTTTTTATTAATCTTATTAATCTAAATTAACTGCTATTATTATATTATTTTAAAACACTAAAGGTTATCATCCATAACAGCTTATTGCTGTCAGCCTGAATTTTAATACTGTTGCATCCCTGAGAGTACTTTGATTTGAAAACCTCTGCAGTAAAATCCCTTCATTAGCAGTACTCACATTCTGTTTAAGAGTAAAAGAGCTGAAAATGAGAATCAGAATGTATTTTAGTAAACCATCATCAGGCATTGTAACAATGGACCAAATTATAAGTGCAACCCCCTGTCTAACTCTCTCTAGCGCACCCAGAGAATCAATAGTAGTAGGAGTGTTTGGGGTTTCCTCTGCAGTGCAGAAAAAGGTGGGAGGGATACAGTATGCAGGACTCACTGACTGCAAACAAAACACACGGCAAAACTCTTCCTACAGTAGATCTCTAGAGACAGCTTATGCAAGAGAAAATACATGATGGAATATTACTGTATAATATCATTGAGACAATAATGATAAAACAGCTCAGAAAACAGCTGAAAAAGGGTTTTATACATTTTGTAGCATTCGTTGATTAGGCTTTGTCTAAAAACAATAGGAAAACATAAGCTGTGACAGTTAATATGCAATTTTATGTGTAGTCTTTTTAAGAACTCAGCTGTATTTATTGCATGTTTGTGCATGCTTATATGTGACCCTGGACCACAAAACCAGTCATAAGGTTAAATTTGACAAAACTGAGATTTATACATCATATGAAAGCTCAGCAAATAAGCTTTCTATTGATGTATGGTTTGTTAGGATAGGACAATATTTGACTGAGATACATCTATTTGAAATCAGAAATCTGAGGATGCAAAAAAATCAAAAAGACTGAGAAAATCACCTTTAAAGTTGTCCAAATTAGGTTCTTAACAATGCATATTACAAATCAAAAATTACATTTTGATATGTTTACAGTAGGAATTTTACAAAAAATCTTCATGGAACATGAACTTTACTTAATTTCTTATTGATTTTTGGCATAAAAGAAAAATCAAAAATTTTGACCCATGCAATGTATTTTTGGCTATTGCTACAAATATACCCCAGCGACTTAAGACTGGTTTTGTGGTCCAGGGTCACATATTTGCATTTAGAAATGCATTTAATGCCTAATCTTTAAAAGCATGAATTATTTAATAACAAAATCTCACAGTTAATTTTACTTTTTACTCATACTGTACACTATAACATTAATCAGATTTAAGAATTCAGCTGTATTTGCTGCATGTTTGTGCATGCTTATATTTGCATTTTGATATGCATTTAATGTTTAAACTTTTAAAAGCACAAATAATTTAATAACAAAATATCAATTTAATATTTTTTAATCTTGTATAATAACAATTAACAATCAGATTTTTTTAAAGACTTTAGCTGTAATGGTGTTGCATGTTTATGCATGCTTATATTTGCATTAAGATATGCATCTAATGCATAAACTTTAAAAGCACAAATTATTTAATATCAAAATTAATAGCATGTTTTATTCATCCTGTACACTATAAAGTTGTGATGCCTAAATTCACAGCATATAAATGAACTGATTTCATTTAGATGCTGTAGTGTTTACGCACATTTAATGTGCAAATGTTAATTTAATATATAAATGTTACAACTAAGAGTAGAGGATGTATTTTAGGACTATATTTCAGACTCGCAGCTGCAACTAAATACATACAGATTTCAGAAATTAGGTTTGTATAGACTCATCTATAACATTTGCTGTTTAAAGAGATTTTGCATACCTGGGTACATCTTACTGATGTCCTTAATGAAGTTCTCATCGAAGCCTGCGATGATAGCTCCACCAACTGGGACCATAAAGTTTTTATCAAGACTTTGGACAAAGGCATCGATTCTCCCAACGCGAGCCCCCTATGAAAACACTTCATAAGCAATTCGGTTTTACTGAAATAAAGTAAATCCTTTACACAATTTAAAAAGGTGGAAATGTTACCTGCTGAATGAGGTGCATGCATTTGGATGACTGCATTCCGTAGGCATTATTGACTATATGGGGAATATCATGCTTTGCACACAGAACAGCAAGTTCCTCTAGCCTGTAAAAAGATAAAGGAAATTAATGGACTTTTAATAAAATAAATTAAATGATTAAACTACATTAAATTAAGTTACAAAATAAATTTAACAAAATTTTAATTTAAATTAATTTATTTTTATTTTCTTAATTTTTTTTGTCTAAGCCCTCTATTGGTGAATCTCAAACAGTGTTAATTTCGTTGACGAATAATTTGTAATTTTTCGTCAATGACATTTTTTCAGACGAAAACGAGACAATAACGAAACGAAAACTCGCAGACACCAAAGCAGCGCCTCTCACACAGCACACAAAATTATGTCAAATTGTCCGTTTTGATGAGCATTGGAAAAAAAAAAAATGCTTTTCTTACTTAGATTTTTTTGTCTTGTTTCCAGCCAAAATATCTAAAAATTCTTAAATCAAGAAGGATTTTCTAGACAAGTAAAAATTATTTTCTTGTTTCCAGTGATTCTTTTTTTTTTTTTAAGATGTACCAATGTTTGCGTTTCAACAACGAATAATTTTCTTTCAGAAGAGTCATGTAATGGTTATGCATTACTTGTAATTATCTTCAGACTGAAATGCAAAAGAAAATGTAGTTTAAATCAAATATTGCATGAGGTAAATCCATTTAACAGCTGTCGAACATCTTAGGAAATGATGAAAGTGCCTATATTTTCACATATTGTGTGTATAATCAGTTTGAAAAGCCTGTGCATGTTTCATTCCAGTTTGCATTCCTGTGCAAAGCGACTGAAAACAAAAAAACATCCGATTTCACTCCTTGAAATCTAAAGACATGGTGCTTGGAAACAGGTGTGTGTTTGTTTTGAGCATAAATTAAGCTGTCGCTGTACTTGATTTCAGACGCATTCGCTCTCACTGCAAAAAAATGCTTTTCTTACTTAGATTTTTTTGTCTTGTTTCCAGCCAAAATATAAAAAAATTCTTAAATCAAGAAGGATTTTCTAGACAAGTAAAAATAATTTTCTTGAAACTTTCGTTTTTGCTTGAAACAAGCTAAATAATCTGCCAATGGGGTAAGAAAAATAATTTTGTTTTCTGTTTGAAATAAAAAAAAAATTCTTGTTCTAAGCAAAAATGCACTTAATTTTGACTTGTTTTTCCTGAAAACAAGATTTTTACTCATCTAGAATTTTTTTTTGATATTTTGGCTGAGAACAAGACAAAAAATCTAAGTGAGAAAAGTTCTTAGGTAGACATAAACAGTTGGGAGAATATCAGATGTGTATCAGTACATTGCATCTGTGCATTCAGTTTTAAAGGGACAGCAGCCTAATTTATTTGCTATTGTCTGTGGCACTTTAGTAGCCCTAATAAAGATTAATCTCAATTTATTTATATAAATATGTCTGCTTGAAAGAATGAAGAACGTTGTATACTAGTTATAAAGAATGCATAATTAGCCTGTATAACCATTGCTATTTCACTGAAAAGAAGACCATGTTCTTGTGTCTTTATGAAAAGTGGTTTAATTCAATTTTAATATAAAGGCGTGTTGTGTACCACAGCAGTTAAGTCTATTGATTAACCTGTAATATCAAACATATGCAATGAGTTTGGTAATATTAGGGAAATGCTTAATAAATGTACACATTACACTGTAACTAAACCCATTCGATTTTAGCCGACTAAAACAAGACTAAAACTAAAACACATTCAGATGACTAAAATATGACTAAAACTAAATGGCATTTTAGTCAAGAGACTATGACTAAGACTAAATCAAAACTTGCTGGTCTAAAAATAAATAAAGATAAAAAATATAAAAAAGAGAGAAAAACATAATATGCAAGAAAGCAATGACTTTTTGGGGGAAATATTCTTTTATACTTTACCTATACATGTTTAAGAAAACTTACTGTATATGTGACAGTGGTCCACAAAACCAGTCATAATGTTAAATTTTACAAAACTGAGATGTATACATCATATGAAAGCTCAATAAATAAGCTTTCTATTGATGTATGGTTTGTTAGGATAGGACAATATTTTTTTCAATATTTCTATTTGAAAATCTGGAATCTGAGGATGCAAAAAAATTAAAAGACTGAGAAAATCACCTTTAAAGTTGTCCAAATTAAGTTCTTAACAATGCATATTACTAATCAAAAATTACATTTTGATATATTTATAGTAGGAATTTTACAAAAAATCTTCATGGAACATGATCTTTACTTAATTTCCTAATGATTTTCGGCATAAAAGAAAAATCAATAATTTTGACCCATACAATGTATTTTTGGCTATTGCTACAAATATACCCCAGCGACTTAAGACTGGTTTTGTGGTCCAGGGTCACATATGATCAAATATTTATAGTAAAGAAACAATGTATTTTTTCTCAGTGGGTTTGACCTGCCTGTCAGGGACACGTGGAGCAAAACAGGAAGTTGTGGAATGGACACACAGGATGTTCTCAGCTCCCAGCTCCTCAATCTTCCTCTCCACCTCCTCCAGGTTTGTTCTCAGCTCATCTCCTTGCAGCACATTCTCGATCACCACAGGCTCAAAACCTTTCAAAACATGGAAAACATTTGATATAAGATCCAACTACAACTGTTTTTATGGCATTTCTTTCTAGTAATAGTAACTACACACACAAAAAAAAGTGCAGAAATTTCTAGTAAATTTCACAATAAATTACAAAGAAACAAAGTAACACTGAATTAAATGTGAAATTTTAAAGCAGAAAGACTTAAATAGTATTTGCTATAAAACATGCTCCAATAATCATTGAAAAAATTGAAAAATAGGTTTTACAGTTTACTAGTGAGTGTGATTATTATTTGGCTACACTTTAAGAAAGATGTACATATAGTCATGGCGTTATATAATGGCTAAGCTTCAGAAGTATGGCCCTATGATTTCCCGCAATGCAGAAAATGCAAACAAAATCAAGAAATCCAGTCATAAAAATGATCTAAAAGTCACTTTGTGAGCATTTTACTGTTTCTTTTGAGAAAAACTATTGTCATAAAGGTCTTCACAGCAACCCGTCAAAATAAAAGTTCGGTTTAACTTGAAGAAATTGTGACAGAAATTATTACTTAATGTAATGATAGTACTACTACTACTACTAATAGCATTATTAAAACATTATTTTTAAAGCAATATTCAGCAGAGAAATTATTCATCCGAATTTGTTTACTAGAAAACTGTAAATACACAACATAGTATTTTTGGGAGAAAAAAAGAAAGAAATGAAATAATACATACATTTTTCATCAAATCAACTAATTGGAGATGCTTTTTATTATTAAAATTTGTGCTGTCAAAGGATTAATCACAATTAATCACATCCAAAATAAATGTAAACGTATGTATGTATATATAAATAAACAGTTGACAGTTTTTTTAAGATTCTTAGTGATAATGACTGATGTTTCATGTTTATGCATGCTTATATTTGCATTTAGATATGCATAACCTTTAAAAGGAAAAATAAATGTTTTTTTTTTTTTTTTTACAAAATCAACTAATTAGAGATGCCTTTTGATTATTAAAATCAGTGCTGTCAAATGATTCATCACGATTAATCAAATCCAAAATAAAAGTTTTTGTTTACGTAATATATGTGTGTATACTGTGAATATTTATTATGTATATATAAATACACACACATACAGTGTATATTTTAAAAATATTGACATAATATATATCTATATTTATAGAAATGATATTATATATAAATATTCTTAATTAATAAAAATAATATATTTTTCTTTAATATATACAGGTGTTTGTATTCATTATACATAATAAATACACGATTAATAACATATGTGATTAATCGTTTGACAGAAACCATTAAAATTGAATCCAGAAAATTAATGGGAAACACAGAATTTGGTAAAAAAAATAAAACTGAATTTGAGGAAAAAAGTTAAAGCCTTAAAATGTGATTTTTGTTAAACTTTTAATAAAATGATTTCAATTCATTCAACATGCTTTTTATTAATATTTTTAATGTAACCATTAATACAGAGTCTAGAAAAAATTTAAACTAAAAAAATGGAATCCAGAAAAATTTAAATATAATAATAATAATAATAATAAAATGGCTTCCATAGAGCCCTACAGAATTAAATCAATACTGTTTTTGTTTTAACATAACATAATTTAACTTTTTTGTCAATTTAACAAACTAATTTAACTATATTGTTGAAGTTAAATATACATTTTCAATGAAAAACTTAAAAGAAAATGAGAAATGTTGCTTTTGCAACATTTTAAGAACTATACTGCCCTCCAAAGGCAAAGCGCAGTAACTACACATTTGGTCAAAATTGAGTTAAGGCTTAAAATGGACTTTGTGACAACTGTTTTGTCTTGTGGCAAAGTCTTCTGGTTCAATTTTGTCCCGTTTCAGAGAAACGTTCAGAGAAATGAGAGTGTCAACATGTTTAACTAGCTGTTGTAAAAACTTTAAAGGCATTTTTCTCAGTTTCAGTGTTCGCGTAGATACTGCACTTTGCCTTTGGAGGGCAGTATAATGGCTAAAACTAAAAGTAAATTAAAGATTTTTAAAAAATGGGGAAAAACAATGATAAAGTCACATAAAAAAAAATAATTCTAAAAATTACAACAGAAACAAATACAAATATAATAATTTAATAAATACTATAATAGTGAATAATTAAGAGCTACAATAATAGTGGCTTGAAAGGACTCTGGCCTTCAGTGGATCTTACCAGCAGTCACCATGGATTTAAAGCAGGACTTCTGGTCAATGCGAGGCCAGAGGATGTAACGCGCTCCAGGCCTCCTGTGCCTCAGTGTCAGGAAACACAACGTGAGACTCATTCCTGTGGCCATGGGCACCACGAAGCACGAGGACACGCTCCTAACACCTGAGAAAACAGACACAGACGTCCCCAAATCTGGGTTATTACCACTAACTGGAACTAAAACCATAAATAAAACCAGATAAAAAAAGTTTGTCAAGACAAACTTTAAGTTGGCTTAAGAAATCCGGTGTCATGAAAAAAACAGTCCCCACCCGGAATCGGGTCTCCATTAGGACCCAGAGTGATCTTATTGGTTCAACTGACTTCTAATGTGTATTATTTTTAGCACCTGATTACAATTCCTGCAAAATTACGTTTTATTTTATATAGTTAAAAATGCGTTATAATGACCATTAATGTCTTTTATATTGCATAGTAGAATTATGTTTTTAAAACATAATAGAACAGTGTTACAAGAATTAAGTTGTTTCTGTGTTCCAAAAACAAACCACACTTTTCATTCAAATTTTACATCTAAAAATGCAATTATTTTGTTACCTATTAGTCCACGTGCTGATTTTGTGGGGTAAATGTTTGTACTCAACACAAGTGAATTATTCTCGTTTTCTGAATATATATTTACCATGAATACAATGGATATATTATAAATAAATTAGCATTTATTGATCTTTAATATCGTCTCCTAACTGTAAGAATAAATACAGATGCAATGCTGAGGCAAGATATTACAGCAAATTAAATTAAAACCATTTAAAAATTGATTTACTCATGCATTATTTATCAGACGTTATAGTGCTATAGCATTTAACAGTTTTTTCCATAAATAAAGTATTGTGGATAATTACACATTTATAAGTTATTGAATTACTTTTTAATAGTATAATTACATCATTGTATTATATGTATGTTGCTTTTTATAAAAGAATAAAACATTTGTGACCCTGGACCACAAAACCAGTCATAAGGTTAAATTTGACAAAACTGAGATTTATACATCACATGAAAGCTCAATAAATAAGCTTTGTATTGATGTATGGTTTGTTAGGATAGGACAATATTTGGCTGAGATACATCTATTTAAAATCTGGAATCTGAGGATGCAAAAAAAATCTAAAAGACTGAGAAAATCACCTTTAAAGTTGTCCAAATTAGGTTCTTAACAATGCATATTACAAATCAAAAATGACATTTTGATATGTTTACAGTAGGAATTTTACAAAAAATCTTCATGGAACATGAACTTCACTTAATTTCTTAATGATTTTTGACATAAAAGAAAAATCAAAAATTTTGACCCATGCAATGTATTTTTGGCTATTGCTACAAATATACCCCAGCGACTTAAGACTGGTTTTGTGGTCCAGGGTCACATTTTTGATCAGGCATTACCATACCGGACCAGAAAGTTTAAAAAGTGTCAAAAGTTTTAATTAAGTTTGAGGGTTTTCAGTCTGAAATAGTCTAAAGTTTAAAAGCAGTTTTAAAAGCATAAAGTTGCCATATTGCTAGCATGATTAGCATGTTACTAGCATGTTGTTAACATGATTCTAGCATGATTAACATGTAACATCTAATTCTGTAAAATCTAATACAGCTATTAATTATATATATTATTTATATAGTTAATTAATTTAATATATTAATTAACTATAATTATCTAAACATGATTCTAAAACAACACTGGCACAAATGCAGTAAGAAAATAATCGGTTTGTTCTGCTTGGTGATGTTTCCCATTGCCAAAGCGTGTCGTTGTATAAAACCTAACAGACAGCACCTGTAAATTTCAGCACATCCAGCACGACTGAATTAGTGATTTTATTCAGGAGGCTTGAACCGGCAGCTTTGGGCTGAACAGCAGCAATGTCCCCCGACCGGCCGATGCCATGGATCAGTCTGACAGGAAAGACACCAAAGCCTTATATTACAAGACAGGTTATTGTAGACTGTTCTGTTTATTAAATGTAACTTCTTAAATGTAGAGATGTAGAAAACCTTCCAGCGACTGCATCTCACCTGTAATGTCTCCTGGCCACCAGACCGGATGCGACTCGTCCCTCTCTCTCTCCCACACCACAGTTCCCTAAGAAGTTATTGCTGTCCATGACTGCCAGCTCATTCAGAAAGAGCTCAATGGTGCTCTCACTCCATCCCTCCTCTGGACATTTGCCCTACAAGAAACCAGAAACCTGACCATTATAAGTGGAAGTCAGTTGGAAAATGTACCTTAAAACACACTTGAAACTTTGGTTTCACCATAAATCTCCACTTCAGTAGCACTTGCACACACCAAACTTTACATTTTCATTCTTGTCTATATCCTGAAGTTTTTTACAGAGGGATTTGTTCATATATAATTTGCTTGATTTTATACAATATTTTATTTAAAAAAAAAAAAAAAAAAAAAAAAAAAAAGAGTCAAGCCCGAAATTATTCATAACCTTGGCAAATTCTGACTTAAAGTTACTTTTATTCCACCTGCAAGTTTTTTTTTTATATTAGAAATGACACAGACGTCTCCCAGAAGATAATAAGACGAGGTACAAGAGGCATCATTGTGGAAAATATTATTACTCATCTTTTATTGAAATTTGAACAAAAAGTGTCAATTTCCAAAATTATTCATACCCTTCTCAATAATCAATAGAAAAGCCTTTATTAGCTATTACAGCAATCAAACGCTTCCTATAATTGCTGACCAGATTTTTGCATGTCTCCACTGATATTTTTGCCCATTCATCTTTAGCAATGAGCTTCAACTCTTTCAGGTTGGAGGGTCTCCTTGCCATCACCCTGATCTTTAGCTCCCTCCACAGATTCTCAATTGGATTTAAGTCAGGACTCTGGCTGGGCCACTGCAAAATGTTAATGTTTTTGTCTGCTAACCATTTTTTCACCACTTTTGCTGTGTGTTTTGGCTTGGTTTAATGTGTTTGTGCTGAAATGTCCACTGGTGCCCAAGGCCAAGTTTCTCTGCAGACTGCCTGATGTTGTTGTTGAGAATTTTGATGTATTGCTCCTTTTTCATGGTGCCGTTTACTGTGATTAGGTTCCCTGGTCCACCGGCTGAAAAACACCCCCAAAACATTAGGTTCCCACCACCATGTTTGACAGTGGGGATGGTGTTCTTAGGGTTGAAGGCTTCTCCTTTTTTACGCCAAATGAAGGCTACATCATTGTGGCCAAACAATTACATTTTTGTTTCATCTGACCATAAAACAGAAGACCAGAAGCCTTCTACTTTGTCCAGATGAGCATTTGCAAAGGCCAAGCAGGCTTTTGTGTGCCTTATCTGGAGAAGTGGTGTCCTCCTTGGTCTGCGTCCGTGGAACCCAGCAGTGTACAACATCCATTGGAGTGTCTGCCTTGAGATGTTGCCACCAGCAGAGCCCAGATTCATCAGGATGGCCTTGGTGGTGATCTCCCTATCCTCCTGGCCAGCACAGGTGACACTTTTGGCTTTCGACCACGTCCTCTGAGATTTTTCACAGTGAGGAACGTCTTGTATTTTTTAAATAATACTTTGCACTGTAGCCACTGGAACTTCAAAACATTTAGATATGGTCTTATAGCCCTTTCCTGACTTGTGAGCAGCCACAATGCGCAGCCGCAGGTCCTCAGTGAGCTCCTTTGTCTTAGCCATGACTGTCCACAAACCAACAGCAGAGAGCTTCTGTTTTTGACCTGTTGAGTTGATTAAAACAGCTGTTCCCAATGACTCAGAGTAATTAGGATGCTTTAGAACAGCTTGGACTATTTGGAATGGTATAGAACTTTGGATTTTCCCATAGACTGTGACAGTTTGCAAAGGGTATGAATAATTTTGGACATGCCACTTTTTGTTCAAATGTAAATAAAAGCTGAGAAATATTTTTTTTTTCACAATGATGCCTCTTGTACATCGTCTTATCATCGTTTGGGAGAAGCCTGTAGCATTTCCGATTAAGAAGAAAAAAACTTGCTGGTTGAATAAAAGTAACTTTAAGTCAGAATTTGCCAGGGGTATGGATAATTTTATAGTTTTAAGTATTTTCTGAATTATGGAGTGCCAAAATGAGAAAAAAATAAACAAGAATTTGAAACAGTGTTTACATTTTTTGTACTAGAAATGTATTCAAATTAGCGCATATTTAATTAAGTAATGGCTCATTTGCATATTAAAAACATTTTAGAAAGATTGTAATATAAAAAATGTAATTATCAATGCAATCAATCAACTAAGTAAAGTGATAACTATTAGTTAGTTGTATTTTTTACTCCATTCACCTGCAGAATCTCGCCTTAAATGTACCAAACTGCACCATCATTATTAAAAAGGTGTAATTACAAATATTTTTAAATGCATGACATACAAGTTCCCACAGAAATGACATTAAAGTACATTTTAGTTTACCATAAAAGCTTGTCGGTACATTCAGTAGTACTTTAACTATACAATTATTAGACGTAATTATGAAATTACATATAAAGACAGACTTTATTCCTACTTAAGTGGGTCAAAACCACTCTAAACTTCAGATAATTTTATGTAATATATTTTTTGACTGCATTTGTAATTCCAGGCATTAAAAAAAAAAGAGTTTCATAGCATTGATCCAGGTCTCCTTCCTGCAATGAAGCGAGCACATGTACAAATATAGTCCTCAAACATGTCAATTAGTCATTATTACCTGCTGTAAAAGCAGTCGGATGAGCTGCTCATGGCCTCGTCGAGCCTGCAGGCCCTGCCGCACATATGAGGACGAGACCAGCTTCTCACTCAGGTTGAAGTTTTCGTTGTTCATGTCCTTTGAGTCTCTCAGAAGCTCTGCAGGTGTCAGTATTTGTTGTTGTCAGTGACAAGCACGTGATGAACGATGTGTCTGCTGCTCGACACCGCTGTTTATCTGTCAATAATGTCTCCGCTTTACTAATGTGCCTGCGTGATAGTTGGACTACGGATAAGCAGATGTGAGGTTAAACATTTTCTAATATCTGAGTCAGCACGAGTTTCAAATCGATCAGCTTCTAACTGTACTGTTTACTTCCAGGTCGAAACTCCTCCTCTTAATTGCGTTTCAAAATAAAAGTCCCTGCGTCCCAATTCGCTTATACTATGCCCTAAAGGTATGTAGTCTTTTTGTGAAGAAAAAGTACATACTTTTGAGTGTGTAGCAGAATAGTAGGCAAGCTTTGGGACATACTACTTCGTCATAACTGCTTCTTTAACGGACGCTTTGTTGCTTAGTAACCTGAGTCCTGTCACTGTTTAAACCATAGATATATATATAGAATGACTAGATGTCTCGTCTGCGTTGCTGGCCAACGGAGTCGAACGTCCGCATATGGCGGCCATCTTACCACAGGCTGCTCGCTCACCCAATATATTGTGTTGATAGTAAAACATGTCATTTTTAAATAGCCATAACGTGCTCAATTTTTAATAGATTTTCGAATGGTTTGATTTATTATAAACGTCAAATATGTAGTTATGACACTGAATACTTTTTAATAATTATCTTATGTTCTAAAAAATAGAATAATGTTCTAGAATAGGTAGACTAAGCCTACAAGATTTCCCTTAATATACATCAAGAAACGCTGCATGTTGAAATCCCCACCTTGTACAGTGATGACAATTAGCCTTTTTCACACTTCCGTGTTTCTGGCTTCAGGATTGGTGCTCGCAGGGTAAAAGTTTTTCCGGTGACAGCAGCGGCCGTACTTAACATACGTCAATTCGGGAATCTAAGTCTATTTTTACAAAATAGATAGTATGATACTATGATATATATACCGGGGTTTTACTCTAAAAATAGCAAACATTTTTTCAAAAACTTTGTGTCAGCTTCTGGTCATCACAAATAGGCCTACTATGTTTATTTAATTATCAATGATAGCACTTATAATACAGTACAGTTTTGAGTTTTGCCGTTCTGTCTATTTGGTGCTGGCTGTGCATTATGAGTCTTCACGTCAGTTTTTTTTCCACGATTATTAATGTTGTTATTATTATTAAAGTAATATTGTATTTTCTACTTGCTTTGCATTATTCATTTTACGGTGTAAATGTACGTTGCATAATGTGCCCAGGGATATACATAATAAAATAATATAATACTAAACAAGACAATACTCCAATTAATGGCTTTATTCCATTTGGATCTGGATTACATTGCTGTATTGAGTTTAGGAATATAGAAACTATAGCTTGCGCTGTTGCGCATATAATATTGAGGAGTCAGCGGTCCGAGTGACCATATAAATCACAAACAAGTAAAAATGTTGTTTCTTTGTTGATTATATAACAACAACTTGGAAAACAAAAAAGGTAAAAGGCATTATTTGAGACAAGAGCATATTAATATAAAAGGCGCAGACCTGTAGCGAAACTGACTTTAACTCTGCGCTGAGGTAATTTACGATTTTTGTGAAAAAGGCTTATGACACAGCACAAAGAACTAAAGTCCGTATTTCCAAATTGTTAATAAAAATATTTTTACACATGAAATGGTAGTAAACCAGTTTTTTTAAACATTATAAAGGCACTTTTCAAAGATTTTTGAAGATTTATTAAAATCAATGTTTGGACAGAGGTGTTAGCCCTGCTGAAAAAACAGCATATGCTGGTTAGGTATGTTTTGGTGCTGGGATGCTGGTTTTAGCTCGATATGCTGGTCCTTTGCTGGTTTATGCTGGTCATGTTACTGGTCAAGGACCAGCATAAACCAGCTAAAACCAGCATCCCAGCACCAAAACATACCTAACCAGCATATGCTGTTTTTTCAGTTTTTTTTTTTTTTTACATTTTCATTAAAAATTTAGCAAAGTAACGAAGGTGCCCCAGTGGTGCTGGTTCCGTTCCTCATCTGGCTGGGCCTGATAAGTGATGATGAAGTGACAAGTGAATAGGTTGGCAGGTTGTGGGTCGCTAGGCTGTGCAGGCCAGGAAGTCTGGACAAGGGGACAGCAACAAGAGATGGTAGGGCAGTCGTTGGGTTGGGACTTCAGGTGCGATGAGGGCCAGTGGGACATCAAAAACAAGGATGGCTGATGACTGGAAAAGGTTTACCTCACAAGTGAGGTTAAGAGGGGAAGAAATAGAGTGGGTTAGCATTACTATAACTTCAGTAATTCAGCTGTGTAAATTCAGTTAAATCATGTTTATAATGTGTGTATTATATTGAAAAGAAAGCGTAATTCTGCCTCGCCCCAAATTACTGGGTAGCTTGTAGCCTAGCTAGCCGTAATACACAACTAAACTGCACGATAAGGTCAGTTTTTTGAGGAGAAAAGCTGCAATTTCAACATGTTCAAGCATCCAGAATTATAACCACGTTAATAACGTTTGTAAGAAAACAAACAGTTTGTAAATCTGTCAAGATTTCAGCAAGTTAAAAGTAATGTTATTAACAATTGTGCAGATCACTCACCTTAACTTTACCTCAGGATACCTAACAGTTAGCTAGCCGTGATAACGTTACACAACTAAACTGCATGATTAAGTCGTTTTTTGTTTTGTTTTTTGAGGAGAAAAGCTGCGATTTCAACATCTTCAAGCATCCAGAATTATAACCACGTTAATAATGTTTGTAAGAAAACAAACAGTTTGTAAATCCATCAAGATTGCAGTGAGATAAGAGTATTAACGTTTGTGCAGGTCACTTATCTTACCTCCGTTTACCTCAGGGTCGACTGATTACGCCAGAAAGCCAGCCTGTGGTAAGATGGCCGACCTGTGCGGACGCTCTAGACCTCGACATAACACATCTAGTCATTCTATATATATCTATGGTTTAAACTGCCCTGTCAATCATCACAGTTAACATTATCTACATTTAGTTTTTTAATATCCTACCGTATTAGAGAGAAATGAAGAGGCACTTTCTTTCACGAGTCTTTCATGCCGAGAACTCTGCTCTTGTGTTTGCAAAATTATGCATTTAAATGTTAAAGACCAACCCTATCATTATAAAAGTTCATAATGTTGCTGCACATGCAATATAACACGGATAACATTAAATAAATGTATTTTTATCAGGTTACACATTGATTATTTATCACTCAAACCCCTTTCTCTATCTGTCCGTTGGTCGCGCATATCCTCCATATTTGTAGTATTTTAACACTTTTTATGCGTGTTTGTAGTTCTAATCGAATCCTCGTTCACCGCGCAATGTGTTGTGGGCAATATTAGCCGTTAGAGTGTGCATTGATCCGCACTTCGAATTCTGAAGTCAAGTAGTAGACCATCCGGGAATCTTTGGAATACTTTTTTAAGCATACTACGATTTGGGACATACTAATTCTATTTTCGAATACTATTTAGGACGGATAGTATGCGAATTGGGACGCAGCAGTGGAAATGCAGCCATCAAATAGGAACAAAGTTAAATAATAAAAGTAATAATAATTTTTAATTATAATTATTATTGAAATCTGCAAACTCATTGACATCTGCATCTGAGGTAGCCTGAGGGTGAGTATGTTTTCAGCAAATTATAATTTTTGCATAAACTATTCCTTTAATAGCAATTAACGATAAATTAGAAGTAACTGAAAAAGATGAGTAATTCCCAAACCACATTCAGTGCAATTAAGTGCACGTTTTTTTAAGTTTAATAGTCTCTTAAAATATTTAATAATTGTATTTGTTTATAACAGGAAAAGTCTGGTTGTTAAATCGTGACGAATTACTATGAATTCCAGGTTGAAACTCCTCCCTGTTAATGGTGTCTATATTTCAAAATAAAAGGCCGCTTTTATTTCACGTAAACGTGGGCGTGGCCATTTCTACATTTTATGCATCCAGCTATTTTGAGCTCTTCAAAACAGCTCCTTTTGCTGCTTGATATTGCAAATTGGTCTGTCAGACTGTATTATTTTAATATATTATCCAAAGTTTGTACAGATACTGTAAATTTAATTCCGAGACTGTCAAGAACTATCCAAGCACTTTTTCTTTTTTTTAAGGACTTAAAGGTGAGACACTGCAGGTGAACAGAGGTGAAAAAAAAATAAAAAATCTAATAGTCATCACCTTAATCAGTTGATTGATTACATTGATAATTGCAAACACTTTGTTGTATCACAAGTTTTCTCAAATGTTGTTTTAATATGCAAATTAGGCATTATTTAATGAAATATGCACTAATTTGCATACATTTCTAGTACAAAAATCTAAACACTGGATGAAGTCAGTTTCTATTTTTTTTTTACATATTACAGTCAAATGTTTTTACAGATGAAAATCTCATTTTGTCACTCAATAATTCAGAATATATATATATATTTCTGGAGCATCAGTGAGTGTTTGAACCTTCTGTAATAGTTGCATATGAGTCCCTCAGTTGTCCTCAGTGTGAAAAAATGGATCTCAAAATCATGCAGTCGTTGTTGGAAAGGGTTCAAATACACAAAAATGCCTCAAAACCAAAGAATTTGTGGCACCTGAAGGATTTTTCTGAAGAACAGCAGTCAGTTTAACTGTTCAGGACAAACAAGGGACTCATGAACAACTATCACTAAAAAAGACACAGCTGTGGATCATTTAGGTAACAACACAGTATTAAGAATCAAGGGGGTGTAAACTTTTGAACAGGGTAATTTTTATAAATTCAACTATCTCAATTCAAATTCAACCTCTTTTATGTGAAATATATCTTACTCAGGTCAGTACTAAATAAAAAATAAGATACATTTTGTATGATCCCTCTTATTTTGGTAAAATAATTAACATTTTTAATAATCCTGAAAGGGGATGTAAACTTTTGACCTCAACTGTAACAGATGAAAATGACAATTTTCCCATAAACCATTTATTTTTGCTTCCACAAAAACTATAGATGTGAGTGTCTTTCTTAAAACAGAGGTCAATCAATCTGACTCCTGAAGTATAAGAGCGGCCGTTTTACAAAATCACTAAATAGCCTTGAAACATTTCCTAAAGATTACTGACAGTAATGCATTTCAAATAAGCTCCACATTATAAAAAATTAGCGATAGGACTCGTTTGCACTGGAATAAACTGAAACCTTTTTAAGTAGGTTTCCTAATTATGACTTTCAAAAACATCCATAATGACTTACAAAGATGGACTCTGACAGATGAAACTCTTTTTCTTTGACATACTACATATTTTAAATATGATTTTGCCCTTGTTTCCACTCTCTCTGTGCTTTAACATACATACATTTATGTTTACACAGTACAGTAGCACTGCAAAAACTTCTCGTCTTGTTTCTTAAATCAAGAAGGCTTTTTTGCTTAGAACAAGCTAAATAATCTGCCAATGGGGTAAGCAAAAAAATCTTATTTTCAAACATTTTCTCACCCCATTGGCAGATTATTTTGCTTGTTTTAAGCAAAAATGCACTTAATTTTGACTTGTTTTTTTCTGAAAACAAGACAATAATGTTTACTCGTCTAGAAAATCCTTCTTGATTTCAGATTTTGTAGATATTTTGGCTGAAAACAAGCCAAAAAGCATTTTTTGCAGTTAAGAGTGAATGCATCTGAAATCAAGTGACACCTGACATTATTTCCAAGCACCACATCTTTATATTTCACAGGGAGTGAAATCGGATGTTTTTTTTTTTCGTTTTCAGTTGCTTTGCACAGGAATGCAAACACAGAAATCTGGAATGAAACATGCACAGGCTTTTTCAACCGATAATACACACATTATGTGAAAATACAGGCACTTTCATCATTTCCTAAAATGTTCGACAACAATTAAAGGGATTTATCTGATGCAATATTTGTTTTAAACTACATTTTCGTTTGCATTTCAGTCTAAAGATAATTACAAGTAATGCATAACCATTACATGACTCTTCTGAAAGAAAATTATTCATTGCTGAAACACAATCTTCTTAAAAAATAAAAAAAGAATTACTGTGCATGTTTATACTATTATATTTAATTGCACACATGAGCAGATAGCCTGTGTCAAAGTTTAGTTTAAGTACAGTAATGAATACGATAACGGCGATGAAGAATGCTGAGGTAGGATTAGAACGGAGAAGGTTAAACTTGTACTTGTAATTAAAATGTAATGCTTTCCCCTTCAATCCCACTGAACATCCATCTACAGCATCTGAAGACACTACTGATTTGAAGAATTTTACAATGTAGTACGTAAAATTATGCGTCATATTTTGATGTTGACAGCAAACGTTACAGTACTGTACAGCAAAACAACAGATTAGTTGGTTCTTAAAAGAAAAACAAAAACACTGAAGGGGACCAAACAAAGCTCCAGATGGTGGATAGTATGTGCGTTTCGAGTGGAACATCCTGAAGATGTTCGTCTTAGTTTTCGGACATCTTGCGGATCATGTAGTTGAGGATGCCGCCGTGGTGGAAGTAAGTGAGCTCCACGTCTGTGTCAAACCTCATCTTGGCCTGAAATGTTTTGCCTGTGTCCAGCTGCAGAGAGGAAAGTAGGAAATGAAGACATTTCATCATATGGAACATCTTTATAATCACTTTTTTTTATTTTTGAAATAGGCTAAATGTGCAATTGACAAGCATTTATGGTAAACTAAAAAGTGCTTTAATGTCTTTTATATTGAAAATTGTATGTCAAAAATGTATATTGAAAATATATTTGTAATTACACATTTGAAGGTGATATTGCCTTTAAATGTAATATAAGTGATCAAATATTCAAGACTGTGTTATTTTAGTATTATTTATATTGTATTTTAATACCATTTTGAATAATAATAAACTATACTTTAATGTCATACATATATATATATATATATATATATATGTATATATATATATATATATATATATATTATATATATAATATATATATATATATATATATATATATATATATATATATATATATATATATATTACATATATATATATACACACACACACACACACACACACATTTTTGAACTTGAACTTTTTTATCTTTTATTTCAGTTAGTTGCTAATGTGACATTTGTCATTTTGTTATGCGCTTTTGTCTTTTTCTATATTTCTACAGTTTTATTTAAATTTTAGCTTCAGTCATTTTCGTACTTTAACTTATTTTTTTTATTTCAGTTAGTTGCCAAAGCAATATTTCAGTAATTGCGTTATATGTATGTATGTATGTGCAATATATTTCTATATAGTTTTAATTTATTTTTATTTCAATTTTAGCTTCAGTCATTTTTGTACTATATCTTTTTTTTTTCAGTTAGTTGCCAATGTGACATTTTAGACATTTTGTTATGTGCTTTTGTGTCATTTTCTTATATATTTATATATAGTTTTAATTTATTTTTATTTCATTTTTAGCTTTTTTTTTGTTCTTTTATTTCAGTTGTGTCGTTTTATTATACGTTTCTATTTTAAATGTTTTGTTTTCCAATTTTAGCTTCAGTAATTTCCGTACTTTAACTTTTTTTTCTGTTAGTTCCCAATGTGACATTTTAGTAATTTTATTATTTTCCTTTGTCATATTTTAAAAACATTTCCACATAGTTTTAATTTGTTTATTTCAATTTTAGCTTCAGCAATTTTCATACTTTAACTTATTTTAATTTTCTATTTCAGTTAGTTGCCAATCCGACATTTCTCATTTTAACTTTAAGATGAAGTTTTCATCTAATATTTTTATTTCATTATTTTCAGATTTATTTAAATAAATAAAACAATTTTATATAGTTTTAATTTTAGTTCAATTTTAATATTTAAGAAATTGGTTCTTAATCCGACCTAGGTTTAAGTACGTAAAATAAAATAAATAATGTGAAAGAAATGTGTTATATATTCTATATTCAATTCTTTTATTATGCACATCCATAATTCACTGTTGGTTCTTGTTTGTTGTTGCACTGTGGGACAAGGTACTAAGACAAAAGCATTTATTACATTACATTACAGCATATGTACACAATACATATGTGATAGATAAAGATCCTCAAACCTTGTTGCTACAAAATGTTATATTAATAACAGTGGCCTGATGCAGTTCTCTTTAATATGAATGCATATCAGCTGTTTGATTTACTGTTGCACACTTGTATTGAGTGGCCACTTGATGTACAATATTTCCTGAAAAGAAGGCAGTTGAGAACAGTTTGAGGTGCAATCATGCATCTACCTTGATGTCGACAGTCATTCTGGGCGTGAGCTGTGGAGGAATGATCACGGTGTATCGCTCGCGGCCGGTGAGCCCGAGGCTTTCAGCGCTGTCACCCGGCAGATACTCCAGAGGAATGACGCCCATCCCAACCAGATTACTGCGATGGATGCGCTCGTAACTCTCCGCCAGCACAGCTTTGATGCCCTGAGGGAGAAAACCAACATCAGCACGACTAAATGTACAATACAGCCTTTCTGTCATATATCCAGAAACTGACAGTGTCAAGAACACTGAAAAAAAAATAGCTAAATTTGCTTAAAATATATGTGTGCAAAAATGTGCAAAATAAAAAATTAAGTAAAATTCAGTTCAATTTAATTGAACCAAACCAAGTATAAAGTCTCAGCATATGATTTTGTCCATGCACTAAATGATGTATTAAGTCTCACCAACAGGAAGGGCCCTTTAGCTGCCCAATCTCTGGAGCTTCCTGATCCATACTCCTTGCCAGCCAGAATCAAGAGAGGATGACCAGCCTGCTGGTATTTCTCTGCAGCATCAAACACATCCATCTACCCAAAAATAAAAAAACACACAAATAAATTGTCAACACTGCTATGGTACAGAATATCTCACATTATTATACTACTATAATAGCAAAATGTATTATAATTATATAAATTACTAGCTAAAGCTAAAACTAAATATATAAAGTTAATAAAAACACACTAATAAAAACAGCAAATGCAAAATTACTAAAATTAATTAAATAAAAGGCCACTTAAGTGACTTAGAGTTTCTTAACACACTTAAGTACGCTTTTAAAAAGTGATCTTTTCTACTTAAATTTTAAATGTAAACTACATTTAACTATTTAGTGTTTCTAACATAATAAAGCACATTAAAAGTACTTGATTTTAAATTTGAGTGTTGTTTAATATTACATTTAAAATATTTTAAATATACTGAATTGCAACTTCATCACTACAACCACATTTTAAAGACAATAGTATAATTATGAAATTACATATAAAAGATATATAAATAAATATAAAGTTAATAAAAACACACTAATAAAAATGACACATGCAAAATGACTAAAATTAAATAAAAGGTCACTTACGTGACTTAAAGAGAGACACTTTCATGCATGTTTCAACACACTTAAGTACGCTTTTAAAAAGTGATCTTTTCAAATTAAATTTTAAATGTAAACTACATTTAACTATTATTTTCATGTGTTACTAACATAATAAAGCACATTCAAAGTTCTTGATTTTAAATTTGAGTGTTGTTTAATATTACATTTAAAATATTTTAAATATACTGAATTGCAACTTCATCACTACAATCAAATTTTAAAGACAATAGTATAATTATGAAATTACATATAAAAGATATACTAAGAAGTTATACTTAAGTGGGTCAAAAAAAAAAACACTTAAGTTCATCTCACTTCATTTTATATAAAATTTAACCTATAATACACTTCCATTTTATTGCAATGCAATTACGTGTCCAGAACTGAAATAAATGTTCAAGTTGAAAAACAAAAAGAACTAGCTAAAGCTAAAACTGAAATAAATATAAATGAAAGTTAATAAAAACACACTAATAAAAACAGCAAATGCAAAATTACTAAAATTAATGAAATAAAAGGCCATTTAAGTGACTTAAAGAGTTTCTTAACACACTTAAGTACGCTTTTAAAAAGTGATCTTTTCAAATTAAATTTTAAATGTAAACTACATTTAACTATTATTTTCATGTGTTACTAACATAATAAAGCACATTCAAAGTACTTGATTTTAAATTTATTGAGTGTTGTTTAATATTACATTTAAAATATTTTAAATATACTGAATTGCACATTCATCACAACAACCACATTTTAAAGACAATAGTATAATTATGAAATTACATATAAAAGATATACTAAGAAGTTATACTTAAGTGGGTCAAAAAAAAAAAAAAAACACTTAAGTTAACCTATAATACACTTCCATTTTATTGCAATGCAATTACGTGTCCAGAACTGAAATAAATGTTCAAGTTGAAAAACAAAAATTACTAGCTAAAGCTAAAACTGAAATAAATATAAATTAAAGTTAATAAAAACACACTAATAAAAATGACACATGCAAAATTACTAAAATAAATGAACTAAAAGGCCACTTAAGTGACTTAACGAGAGACACTTTCATGCAAGTTTCTTAACACACTTAAGTACACTTTTAAAAAGTGAGCTTTGTAATAATGTACTGAACTATAACATTAAAATGTAATATAATTCTATAAATACTAGAGTGTCATACCGTCTCCTCAGTAGGAAGGTAGATGGTAGATGGCGCTTGCTTGTTTATAAACTTGTTAAAAAGGCGGATGTTGGCAAACGTGCCTCGAGCCATGACTGCATCGTTCCCTCGACGAGAGCCATACGAGTTAAACTCTCTCGGGGTGAGTCTAGGAATAGAAACAATAATTCATTACACACACTGAGTCGTATCTCATTTTAAAGAGAAAATAGAACCTTTTTGCATGCAACTATTTATAGCACACCTATTTACAGTACACCAGATCACACAGAATCAACGTCTTACCCGCGGCCAGTCAGGTAGCGTGCAGCAGAACTGTTACGAGCAATGTTTCCAGCGGGCGAGATGTGGTCCGTGGTCACAGAATCTCCCAAATTGAGCAGTACATACGCGTCTGTTATGGACTTTGGTGTCTGCAGCTCCCGGGTCTAAGAATATAACAGCAGCAAAACAACTTAGGTTTACAGTTTTTGACAAACCTTATGAAAAAGAAGTGTGCTTAACTGTATTGAATGCGCATCTGCAGTGTACTATAAATCTTAAAAGTATATTTACAACACTGTACTTGCAGATAATATAATATTAATTTAAAAAAATCACTTAAGTGACTTAAAGAAAGACACTTACATGCATGTATCTTAACACACTTTGTAATATTATGCATAAAATATTATGCTTAATGCCCAAAACTGAAATAAAAGGTTCAATTTGAAAAAATTAATGAAATAAAAGGCCACTTAAGTGACTTAAAGAAAGACACTTTCAAGCATGTATCTTAACACACTTAAGTACACTTAAAAGTGGCCATTGTAATAATTTACTAGAATTTAGAATTTAATTTTACTAGAAACTAAACTAAAACTATTGAGAATCATTAATTTTGGCTTTGTTACTTGAAATAAAGCTGAAATAAAATACAATTATTATGAAAAAATTAAAATAAAAAATTACTAAAACTACTTCACTAAACTGTACTTACCCTAAAATAAAATCAAATGAAAGTCAAAGAGAAATAAGAAAAGCCAAACTATTACGCTTAATGTCCAAAACTGAAATAAAAGGTTCAAGTTGAAAAATTAAAATTACTAGCTTAAGCTAAAACCGAAATAAATATAAATTAAAGTTAATAACACACGAATAAAAATGACAAATGCAAAATTACTTAAATAAAAGGCCACTTAAGTGACTTAAAGAGAGACTTTCGCGCAAGTTTCTTAACACACTTAAGTACACTTTTAAAAAGTACCTTTTGTAATGATGTCAAATTAATTTTTTCTGTAAACTACATTTAACCATTATTTTCATGTGTTACTAACATAATAAAGCACATTCAAAATAATTAATTTTAACTTAATTGTGTGCTGTTTAATATTACATTTAATGTATTTTAAATTTACTGAATTGCAACTTCATCACTACAACCACATTTTTAGGAGAAAAATGTAATGCATTTAATATATATTTAACCTAAAATACACTTCCATTTAATTGCAATGCAATTACATTTCCAAAACTGAAATAAAAGGTTCAAGTTAAAAAACTAAAATTACTAGCTAAATAAATATAAATTAAAGTTAATAAAAACACTAATAAAAATGACAGATGCAAAATTACTAAAATTAATAAAATAAAAGGCCACTTAAGTGACTTAAAGAAAGACACTTTCATGCAAGTTTCTTTTAAAAATGTACCTTGTTAAAATAATTTTGAATTTTACATAAAAAAAGCAGTTTTTGTACAAAAACCCATTAAAAAAAATATTTATGAATTTATATATATTTAAAAAATATCACTAACCCACTGAAAACTGCACAAATGTAGAGTAAAAACTTTAATAAACAGAAAAATATACAGTACAGGCCAAAAGTTTGGACATGAATGAGGTGTGTCCAAACTTTTGGTCTGTACTGTACATCAATAAATAACTAAAGTAATAGTATACAATACCAGTCCATCAAAGAAAGGTGGGGATTTGATGTAAGTAGAATTGGTATCCCAGGTATACAGCTTGTCAGAAGGAGCTTTCAGAGAGTTCCAGCGTTCATTCACTTTCTAAATATGCAAAAAAGACAAACACTATGATTTAATTTATTATATGTGACCCTGGACCACAAAACCAGTCATAAGGTTAAATTTTACAAAACTGAGATATATACATCATATACAGCTTTCTATTGACATATGGTTTGTTAGGATATGACAATATTTGGCCGAGATACATCTATTTGAAAATCTGGAATCTGAGGGTGCAACAAAAAAAAAAAAAAAAAAATCACAATACTGAGAAAATCACCTTTAAAGTTGTCCAAATTAAGTTCTTAACAATGCATATTACTAATCAAAAATTACATTTTGATATATTCATAGTAGGAATTTTACAAAAAATCTTCATGGAACATGATCTTTACTTAATTTCCTAATGATTTTAGGCATAAAAGAAAAATCAAGAATTTTGACCCATACTATGTATTTTTGGCTATTGCTACAAATATACCCCAGCGACTTAAGACTGGTTTTGTGGTCTAAGGTTACATATACAATTTTACAATGAAGAACTGATGGTGTTTACAGAAGATAGACTCTTTTTGGCATCTAAACATTGTTTTGATTTACAAAAAGGGAGTTTTCAGAAGTCAGAAATACCTCAACTTTCTCATAGACCTCCTTAAACATGGCAGGAATGACAAACTGTCTCTCCACGGCCTGGATTTCCTCCCGTGTTGGCCAGATGTCCCTCAGGAAAACCTCTTTTCCCTCAGAGTTCACAGCTGGGTTGAGAAAGACCAAGAAACATTGGTGTTATTCATGTTTGAGGGAGAACAATCACTGGCATGTAAAACAATAAGATTAAATGCCTGGTAAATGTTTCTCACCTAAAGGCTCTTTTTCAAAATCTATTCTCACTGTGCCGGCTATAGCATAGGCAATGACCAGAGGAGGAGAGGCCAAATAATTGGCGCGTGTGTTGGGATGGACGCGACCCTCGAAGTTTCTGTTTCCAGACAGGACACCAGCAGCAACCAAATCACCCTGAGATAGAAAGAAATTATTAAAACCGTTTTAAATTTGGAAATACTAAACAAGAACATTATAAAGTGAAGAATAAAAGTGTGTTTACCTGAGTGATCGCCTCTACAACCTGCTCTGGAAGAGGTCCACTGTTTCCAATGCAGGTCATGCAGCCGTAACCAACAACCTCGAAACTGAAGATGCACAAGAAATAAATGAACAAGTGTTACTGTTACCTCAAATAAATTAAAAATCTGTCGTTTTGGCTCCGTTACTTGAAACAAAAGCTGGAATAAAATACAAATACGATGAAAAACAAAAACACAAAACTTAACTGAAATAAAATATATTCAGGTTGAAAAACTAAAAATACTAGTTAAAGCTAAAACTGAAATAAATATAAGTTAAAAGTTACTAAAAACACACTTATAAAAATGGCACGTGCAAAATTGCATTTGCAACTCAAAAATAAAAGCTTACTCAAAATATTATAATAATTTTCTCTAAGGCATGTTCATAAAAATTACTTAAATGTCTTAATTGAACTATGGCCTAATCCTGGTTTAGGCTATGCCCTGTCTATGAAACCAGGCCTAAAAGTCTCAACATTTTAGTCTAGTTTTATTTAAAGAAAACCTGAAGTATTTTAGTCTAGTTCTAGTTACTGAAAACTTGACACTTTAGCAATAAGGTTATTATTAATTAACCATACAACAGTATTAATTATGCCAGCCATTTTTCATTTAGTCTCACTCAATCATTTTAGTTATCATGTTTAGTCAGCCTTGTCCTGTTTTTGTTTAGTCAAGTTTAAGTCAACGAAATATCTGAGCATTTTAGTTAGGTTTTAGTCGATAAGATCTTAAAATCACATTGTCGTCAAGCTGTATAATTGGTTAAACTGCTAAAAATTGTTTTTGCTCGAAATTATAATCGTAATGATTTTTGTCATTTGAGAAATGTACTTTTGAATTTCCGGTACAAATCAATAGAATGTTTATCTAGTGTACCGATTTATTGTAGGCTTTTTATTATTTAAATTAATACCAAAGACTTATGCACTCTGGTAAAATGGTAAAGCAAATGAAAAATATTATAACTGTGAAATTCCTAATAGGAATTGCTGGCAGATTTAGTTTCATTTTTAAAGTCTCTTTTCAGTTATTTAAATCATTTAATATTTCTATATTCAAAATGTTATATTTAAAACATTAATCTCAACATGAATTGCCACCCCTGAGCCTCATTAAACATGAAAATACACCTACAAGCCACTTTTGTGTTCTTCTGTGTCACCTCTGTCTTACAAATTAATTGTTAATACTGATTATATTTGATTGGTAATTTATTCTTATGCTACTTGTTTTATTTAGAAATTTATAAAGCTTAAAAAATACATATTTTTTAAATGTGACGTTAAAGAGGAATGAAAAATTAAATGGTAAAAACTAAATTCCCCATGTAAATCACTTTATATAGTCAAATATCACCTCGTAATGGGAAGGCACATTTTTTTAAATCAGATATTTAGATTATTGTTTAGAATGTGCTCCTGAAATTTGACTGTGCTCCTAAATTTAAACAGAAGAGTAAGCGTAGTGCACTGCTCATGACCGGCCGAATGATGCTTTTAAAGATCGCTAAACTCCAGCTTGTTTGTCTGTGTTTTCAGATCATTTTCCATCATAGTTTCTGTTAACTAATTCTAAAGGCAATCGCTAGTCAGAGAGATTTTGGCTCACCCTAATTGTGAGAGGAAGTCCATGACTCCACTTTCTTTAAGGTAGTATGTGACCACTCCACTGCCTGGAGACAGACTGGTCTTTATGTACGGCTTCACGCTAAGACCAGCCTTTACAGCTTTCCTCGCCAAGAGACCTGATAGAAATAAAGAGTAGCATTACATTACCATAGAATACACAGTTGTAGGGTAACGAAAAAAATCCCAATAATGAATCACAGGTCTGTTCAGATCGGATTGGAGAAAACAGGGAAAAACAATGGCAAGTATAATTGTATAAAATTAAGATTACTAAACAAAGACGCTCAACCATAGCCTTTGTTACTCCACAGTATTTTGGATAATTGATAAAAGCTGCCAAATCGGGTTGCACAACGTGCCTTGATACTCAAAAACCATGAACAAAAATATGCAAGGTAAAAGAAAACAGAATCTAGATTACATTAAATAAGGGTTCGCTAAAAGCAAGATAAAAAAAATTATGCTTTGGTAAAATCTTAATCATGACATAAAATAGTTATTAAAACACTACAAAAGATGTTGCAATGTTATGATGAGCTAAGTCACAATTTTGTGACAAAAACTTGCCGAGATACGTCTATTTGAAAATCAGGAATCTGAGGGTGCAAAAAAATCACCTTTAAAGTTGTCCAAATTAAGTTCTTAACAATGCATTTTACTAATCAAAAATTACATTTTGATATATTTACAGTAGGAATTTTACAAAAAATCTTCATGGAACATGATCTTTACTTAATTTCCTAATGATTTTTGGCATAAAAGAAAAATCAAATTTTGAACCATACTATGTATTTTGGCTATTGCTACAAATATACCCCAGCGACTTAAGACTGGTTTTGTGGTCCAAGGTCACATATTCAAGTCATAACTGTACAATACAAAGTAGGCACTATGACAGAAAGTCATTTTATATCTATAGACTATATTGCAATTTTAACTCGTCAAAATTGTGAAATTTTGTCATACTTATTACATAAAAAGTAGAAACTATGACTTTATCTCATCTTATGTCATAATTATGACTTTTTATGTCAGTGTTTAACTTTGTCATAATTGTTTGTAAAAAGTTTGACCGCTTATAGTATATTATTATATTACTCTATATTATGCTTATATTTCTTATTCATTACATCAAAAAGCTTTCCACTGATGTCTCGTTTGTTAGGATAGGACAATATTTGGCCGAGATACAACTATTTGAAAATCTGAAATCTGAGGGTGCAAAAAAAAAAAATAAATAAAATAAAATCGAAAAACTGAGAAAATCGCCATTTAAGTTGTCAAAATGAAGTTCTTAGCAATGCATATTACTAAACAGAAATTATGTTTTTATACATTTACGGTAGAAAATTTACAAAATATCTTCTTGGAACATGATCTTAATATCCTAACGGTTTTAATGCTGAAGAGAAAAATCAATAATTTTCAAAATGTTAAAATTAACAGAATTCACTTGAAGTAAGAATAAACATGGTTGGTGTTGACCACAATGTATTGTTTGTGGTTGCATGAAAACCACTGAAATTCAAGAGACATTTAGAACTAAAACAAAGAAATTAAAAACAACAGAAAAAAAAATTCTATTCTCCTATTCACTTTCTATCATGTTAATAACTTTTCTCTTTGCACAGTTCATGAAAATATTACTGAATTTAAATGTTTAATTAAAATCTAAAAAAGTTTAATTTATTTTCCAAGTAATAACTTAAAAGACACTGAAATATGCAGGTCAAATAAAAATGTAAAATTATATCATTAAGAATTTAAAGAGTGACATGGACAACGTCTATTGTGATTTTTGAGCCCTATTTTCAAACACTTTTGAAATATGCAAAAGAGTCTCTGAAAACCATCCTTTTGTGATACAAAGTGCTTCAAGGCACATGCAGGTGTAGGTGAATTAAATTTTGATGGCATCCCTGTGGACAAACATGTACCTGCTCCCAGCATGACTGAGGGGTTACTAGTGTTGGTACAGCTGGTGATAGCGGCGATGACCACGGATCCGTGAGACAGCGAATACTCTGCTCCGTTATACTGGAATGGCACTCGAACATCATGGCGCTCAGGAGCCACCTGGAATCCTTTAAAGCCTTGCTGTAGACAACAGACAGTAATGGATGATTAATGTGCTCAAGAATGGATGCTTCAGCACTGCTTTAAAGAATTACTAGTTTTTTGACATACCCTAACGGTCTTGAACCAGAATACATAGAGTATGCATGCACATCACAGAGCTAGACAAGATGAGCATTTCTGGTAAGAAAATAACCGATCGTTCTGCTAGATAAGACACTTATTCCTCAGCTGGGATCGTTTAACTGCATTTTTAACCTTCACTCCATTCAGCACCATTGAAGTCCACTATAATGAAAAAAAATCCTGGATTGTTTTCTCAAAAAAAAATGTTTTTATTTCTTTGCAACTGAAGAAACAAAGACATGAACATCTTGGATGACATGGGGGTGAGTAAATCATCAGGGAATTTTTATTTTGGAAGCAGATTAATCCTTTAAAGAACCCATGAAATCTAAAAATATAAATCTAAATCTAAATGACTATTGTGGATTTTATGACATGGTTATCATGTCCATAGTTCATATGTGACCCTGGACCACAAAACCAGTCATAAGGTTAAATTTTACAAAACTGAGATGTATACATCACATGAAAGCTCAATAAATAAGCTTTCTATTGATATATGGTTTGTTAGGATTGGACAATATTTGGCCGAGATACATCTATTTGAAAATCTGGAATCTGAGGGTGGAAAAACATCAAAATACTGAGAAAATCACCTTTAAAGTTGTCCAAATTAAGTTCTTAACAATGCATATTACTACTCAAAAATTACATTTTGATATATTTATAGTAGGAATTTTACAAATTATCTTCATGGAACATGATCTTTAATTTCCTAATGATTTTTGGCATAAAAGAAAAATCTATAATTTTGACCCATACTATGTATTTTTGGCTATTTCTACAAATATACCCCAGCGACTTAAGACTGGTTTTGTGGTCCAGGGTCACATATATATTTGTTTTGAGGCTATCTTTAGTCTAGCAGCTCCTAAAAGTTAACTTAATTAACGTCAAAAAGTCAAAAATTAACATGCTTCATAATCTCATAATTTTTACTTTTAATGAAATAATTAGGAGTTTTATGTGAACTGTTTTGTCCTAAATTGAAATGAGTTTTTGTAATAATTTTGACCGGTTAAATTTGACTTTCCATATTATTGTTCAATGACTATCACAAATTGGACTTTTATATCATAATCGTGACTTTGTCATACTTATGTAAATCATTGGAAAAAAAATTGACTGTCATTAGGACACAAAAAATTCAATTATGGCTTTGTCTCTTTATCTTGTTCATAATTTTGTCATCAGGGTTCCCACACCTTGGTTAACTTCAAATTCACGGACCTTACAAGGACTTTCCAGGTCCAATACCTTCAAATTCAAAGACTTATTTTTTCTATTTATTGTGAATGCATGTAACAAATGTAAATGAAGCAAGCTTGTATGCATGGGCCACAAAGTGAGAAAACAATAAGGAATTTTTTCCAGAAAACTTTCAAGGACCTGTATCTATGTATGTTCATATTCGAAAACTTTCCAGGGCCTTGACATTTTTTTTCAGATTTACAAACTTTCAAGGATTTCAAGAACCCTTGGGAATACCATGTTATAATGACTCAATTTCAACTTGTGTTGCAATTATGACTACGCATTTTTTTTTTACTATTCTTTACTTTGTTTCTACTTGTTGTCCCAATTTTGACTTAAGTCACTTATTTTCAAGTTATATGAGTTTATTTCATAATTTTGATTTTAATAGTTTCCTCATAATTATGATTTACGTCATAAATGTTTTTACCAAAGTATGATTTTCTTTTCTTATTTAGCAGAAATGTCCTACCACAAAAACAAAACATCTGCCCATCATGTGATTTCATGAGGTTACTAATTTTCCAGTTTAGTGATTACAGTCACAGTCCTCAAAATACTGATTAAGTGTCAGTCGTGTCATACACAATATTATGACTTCACTAACAACGCACAAACTGGAAAAAAAACTCAAAATGTGTAGAGAGAATACTTGGGGATTCATTAGGGATTTTAATGCTGCATTATCTCTAGATTCAAAGGGAACGTGTTTCCTGTTTGCTTTCCCAGGTGTTTCTGTGGCATGTACCTTGGCCCCTAAACACGCTTTAAAGTCCTGCTTCATCTCTGATACAGCCACTCTGTCCTGCGGCCGCTTGGGACCACTGCAGCAGGGGACGACCGTACTGAGGTCCAACTCAACAACCTGCATGACAGAAAAGTGAATTAGAATGATATTTTGCAGAAAGGCTAATATACAGTATCTGTGAACAGCAGATGCATTGGGTTTAGATTTGGTACCTGAGTGAACTCTGGATCTTGAGCAGTGTTGCTGTAGTCTCTGAACATGCCCACCGCTTTCAGATACTTCTCTATGTAACTCAGCTTCTCTGTGTCCCTTCCTTAAAAACAAACAATGAGAGCTGTGAATGTTCAAACCTTCCTGACCACAGCAGAACATAGTTTCTCTTGTGAAAAAAGCGTGCTTAATTGTTTTGAAGGTGCATCTGCATTGTACTTAAGATTAAAAGTATTTTTTTTAAACTCTACTTGCAGATGATATACTATTAATGAAATAAAAGATATTTAATTTAAACTACATTTTCATTACACAGCACTGCTATCAGCATGCAAAAAAATGTCTGAAAAACATTACATTTAGTTTTCACTTAAAGAAGTTTACTTCCAAAAAAAAATTGACAGATTATGTATCCACCCCCTTGTCATCCACTGCAAAAAAAAGATTTTCTTACTTAGACTTGTCTCGTTTCCAGCCAAAGTATCTAAAAATTCTTAAATCAAGAAGGATTTTCTAGACAAGTAAAAATTATTGTCTTGTTTTCAGAAAAAAATAAGTCAAAATCAAGTGAGTTTTTGCTTAAAACAAGCAAAATAATCTGCCAATGGGGTAAGCAAAATAAAAAAAATTCAAGAAAAAAAATAGATTATTTTGCTTACTCCAATTATTACTTGTCTAGAAAATCCTCCATTAAAATTTTTTTTTGCAGTGTCCAAGATGTTAATGCCTTTCTTTCTTCAATCGTAAAAAAAAAAAAAATCTGTTTTTTGAGGAAAATGTTTCAAGATTCAAGAAGTGGACTTCTATGGTGCCCCAAGTCTGAACTTCCAAAATGCAGTTTAAATGCAGCTTCAAAGAGCTCTAAATGATCCCAGCCGAGGAAGAAGGGCCTTATCTAGTGAAATAATTGGTTATTTTCTAAAAAATAATTTAATCCTTTTTAATGCTTATCTTGTCTTGCTCTCCAGGTACTCTGTGTATTCTGGTTCATGACAGTTAGTGTATGTCGAAAAACTCCCATTTTCTCCTCCAACTTCAAAATCATCCTACATCGCTGCAGAAGTACCGACTTAGGGTTTACAAATTGAACATGCAAAGAAGGTCAAAAACCCTTTATAAATATGCGTTGCTTTGTAGGATGATTTTGAAGTTGGAGGAAAAAATGAGATGGGAGTTTTTCAACATACCCTAACTGTTTTGAACCAGGCAAGATGAGCATTTGAGGTTAAAAAGAATGTAAATTGTATTTTTTTTTAATAAAATAACCAATTCACTAGATTCCCTTCTTCCTCGGCTGGGATCATTTAGAGCCCTTTGAAGCTGCATTTAAACTAAAAGTCCACTATATGGAGAGAAATCCTGAAATGTTTTCTAGAAAAAACATAATTTTGTTACGACTGAAGAAAGAAAGACATGAACATCTAGGATGACAAGGGGGTGAGTACATTATCTGTTTTATTATCATTTTTGTTCTAGAAGTGAACTACTGCTTTAAGTATATAATGTCAATAATAAGTACTCTTTTTATAAGTTAACCTACCCGTCTGTTTCAGATATTGAATGCTGATGTGGTCGACAGGGAAGAAGGCAGCGGTGGCTCCATACTCAGGGCACATGTTGGCGATGGTGGCGCGGTCAGCGATAGACAGCTGGGCAACACCAGGGCCGAAAAACTCCACAAATTTCCCGACCACACCAACTTGCCGCAAATGCTGAGCAGAGAGAGCATTTAGTAAACATCCACTAAAGCATGAAGCTTGTTTTGAATATGGAGAATATTTCTATCATTTCTTTAAAGCAAACCATAATTGTCTGTTCTGGATAGCACCATACCTTGGTGACAGTGAGCACGATGTCAGTGGAGGTGATATATTTGTCGGGTGTCCCCTGTAGTTTGTAGCCAATGACCTCTGGCAGCACCATGCTGATCGGCTGACCCAACATGACCGCTTCAGCCTCGATACCGCCAACACCTGCTCCAAAACATCTGCGCTTAAACCTCAGCTTAACATTTGACACCGATTACTGAATATCTAATGTTTTTTTTTTAATAACAAGCCCAACAGTGATACACAATTATAAGTTACTATGTAATAATTGTAGGATAAAAAGTAAAATTTGTCAAATATGACATTCATAATGACATAAAATGTCAAAATTATAAGTTACTATGTAATAGTTGTGAGATAAAAAGTCAAAATTATCAAATGACAAGCATAATAACATAAAATGTCAAAATCATGAATTACTAAGTAATAATTGTGAGATGAAAAGTTGAAATTGTCATAAATTATATGCATAATGACATAAAATGTCAAAATGATGAGTTACTAAGTAATAATTGTAAGATGAAAAGTCAAAATTGTCAAATGTGATATGCATAATGACATAAAAGGTAAAAAGTATGAGTTACTAAGTAATAATTGTAAGATGAAAAGTCAAAATTGTCAAATGTGATATGCATAATGACATAAAAGGTAAAAAGTATGAGTTACTAAGTAATAATTGTAAGATAAAAAGCAAAAATTGTCAAATATGACATGCATAATGACATAAAATGTCAAAATTATGAGTTACTAAGTAATAATTGTAAGATAATCAAAATTGTCAAATATGACATGCATAATGACATAAAATGTCAAAATTATAAGTTACTATGTAATAATTGTAAGATAATCAAAATTGTCAAATATGATATGCATGATGACATAAAATGTCAAAATTATGAGTTACTATGTAATAATTGTAAGATAATCAAAATTGTCAAATATGATATGCATGATGACATAAAATGTCAAAATTATGAGTTACTAAGTAATAATTGTAAGATAATCAAAATTGTCAAATATGATATGCATAATGACATAAAATGTCAAAAGTATGAGTTACTATGTAATAATTGTAAGATAATCAAAATTGTCAAATATGACATGCATGATGACATAAAATGTCAAAATTATGAGTTACTATGTAATAATTGTAAGATAGTCAAAATTGTCAAATATGATATGCATAATGACATAAAATGTCAAAATTATGAGTTACTATGTAATAATTGTAAGATAGTCAAAATTGTCAAATATGATATGCATAATGACATAAAATGTCAAAATTATAAGTTACTATGTAATAATTGTAAGATAATCAAAATTGTCAAATATGATATGCATGATGACATAAAATGTCAAAATTATGAGTTACTAAGTAATAATTGTGAGATACAGTCAAAATTGTCAAATATGATATGCATAATGACATAAAATGTCAAAATTATGAGTTACTAAGTAATAATTGTAAGATAATCAAAATTGTCAAATATGACATGCATAATGACATAAAATGTCAAAATGATGAATTACTATGTAATTACTGTAAGATGAAAAGTTGAAATTGTCACAAATATGACATGCATAATGACTTATATATAAGGTTAAAAATGTAATTAATCATTGTAAGATGATAAGTTGAAATGGTCATAAATATGATATGCATAGTGGCAAAATGTCAAAATTATGAGTTACTAAGTAATAATTGTAAGATAAAAAGTAAAAATTGTCAAATATGACATGCATAATGACATAAAATGTCAAAATGATGAATTACTATGTAATTACTGTAAGATGAAAAGTCGAAATTGTCATAAATATATGCATAATGACAAAATGTCAAAATTATAAGATACTATGTAATAATTGTGAGATAAAAAGTCAAAATTGTCAAATATGATATGCATAATGACATAAAATGTCAAAAGTATGAGTTACTAAGTGATAATTGTAAGAAAAAAAGTTGAAATTGTCATAAATATGATATGCATTGTGACAAAATGTCAAAATTATGAGTTGCTATGTAATTATTGTAAAATTAAAAGTCAAAATTGTCATAAATATGACATGCATAATGACTTATATACAAAATGTCAAAATTATGAGATACAATAGCATAGTTGACACAAGTCAAAATTATGACACAAAAGTCGAAATTGTCATAATTATTTATTCAATATTATGACCTAACATAAATTGATACTAAGTTAAAAAGAAATAACATTTTGAAATGATGACATAATTATGATTTGTCAATTGCAATGTATCTATTATGACTTAATTTAAACTTTCATGGCTGAATGTTTTTTTTTACAAAACATGTCAATTAGTTCTACGTCAAATTTGTCAGATAAAGTTGAAATTATCATAAGCATTATAAGTATGATTATGAGTATTATGATCTCAGTTGACATTTTAAGCATTAAATAATATCTATGTTTTTTTAACTTTTAATGATCTGTCAAAACACAGTCTTACATAAATGTAAGTTTATACATAAATACATTTTATACATCGTACATTTTTGACATTTTAAGTCATAATTATGAAAGTCAAAATAATGACATAATTATGGCTTAGTATCTCATAATTTCAACATTTTATTTATATATCATAGTACATAATAGGTCATAATTATGATCATTTGAAACTTTGTATCTCATAATTATGACTTAAGGGCATTTCACACTAGGAACAATAACTGTAAAGATAATTAAATAATATTTAAAGCAATGAAACTTCCGATGATTCTCGATGAGTTTCACTCACCCCAGCCCAGCACTCCCAACCCATCAATCATGGTAGTGTGTGAGTCCGTTCCCACCAGACTGTCCGGGTAATAGTAACCATCCTGCTCAAACACAACCCTGGCCAGGTATTCCAGATTGACCTGATGAACTATTCCCGATCCCGGAGGAATGATCCGCATGTTCCGGAATGCTTTCGAACCCCACTGTGGATCCACACAGTTAACTCACACTCAATCATCATCCTCATGTCTTGAAGACCAAAACAAATATTGACCATGTCAAGCACAGAAAGTGAAAACTACCTTCAAAAACTCAAATCGTTCCCTGTTCCTTTCGAATTCGAGATCTTGGTTTTTCTGAAGGCTGTCAGACCTTTAAGAACGGAAAAGGTAATGAACTTTTGCATGGAAAAGTTTCAATTGTTACATATTTGTCACCAGAGAACAAATTCCAAGAAAAGAGCTTCAAGTGACATTTCAGTTTTAGATTTCATTTATAAGATGTGACAGTAACATTTTGGGAGTTCAAAACTATTTAAACAGCCATCCTTATGGAAAAGAAATGTGCACTTGTAGTGTACTTCCAATCTTTAAATTACATTTATATAAAATAACAAACAATAAATTGTTAATTATGGCAAATTTAAACTTTTAAACTTCCAAAAAGTAAAAAGTTTAAATGCATGATAAAGCATACTTATTTTTCACAAAGGGTGTCATTTTTTTCATGCCCTGCTGTCTATGATTAAGAACTTAAACACAAAGCACTCTGTGTTCTTGATTAAGACTAGAATTAAATAAATTCTCAATTATAGACGGTACATACACTGAAATAAACCAAGCAAACCCAGAAATTCACTTCCAGAACAAAAATTTACAGATTTACTTACCCCCTTGTCATCCAAGATGTTTATGTCTTTCTTTCTTCAGTCGTAAAGAAATGATGTTTTTTGAGGAAAACATTTCAGGATTTCTCTCCATATAGTGGACTTCTATGGTGCCCCGAGTTTGAACGTCTAAAATGCAGTTTAAATGCAGCTGCAAAGGGCTCTAAACGATCCCAGCCGAGGAAGAAGGGATCTATCTAGCGAAATCGGTTATTTGCTAACATAAATTCACAATTTTGACAAAATTGACAATTTATATACTTTTTAACCTTAAATGCTTGTCTTGTCTAGCTCTGTGAACATGCCAGCACTGTCACTGACAGCCAGTTTACTTTTCTTTTTGTTTTCATTTTGAAAAGCTTGTTAATTTTCTGCTTACTTCATGTTACGCTATGGAGGCTTTCATTTATTTTATTTATTTTTAATTTAATTATTTTACATTAATTATTATTTTTTAATTTATTTAATTTTGTTAGTAAACGCTATGTAAGCTAGTTTGTCGTAGCCTACTGTTTTATTGTTGTGCTAAGAATAACAATTATTCGATCTTTTAAGCATTTGTTTTAGTCTTAAAAAGTGAAAGGTGTATAGATATAAGCAAAACAAACAACTGTAAACAACTGTATTTCCTTGCAAAACATGACAAGATCGCGAATTCAAAAGTAAAAGCGTGCGAAGCCTGGCTTATAACACAGCAAAAGATGAACTCCCATTCACAAAATTAAAATCATAAGTAATACTACTGATGAAAAAGAACATTTGGTTGAATGTTAACCACTTTCATTACTACATGTGACCCTGGACTACAAAACCAGTCATAAGGTTAAATTTTTTTGAGATATTCATATGTTGTATACATTTGAGATGTATACAACATATGAAAGCTCAATAAATAAGCTTTCTATTGATGTATGGTTTGTTAGGATAGGACAATATTTGGCCGAGATACATCTATTTGAAAATCTGGAATCTGAGGGTCTAAAAAAAATCAAAATACTGAGAAAAATCACCTTTAAAGTTGTCCAAATTAGGATCTTAACAATGCATATTACTAATCAAAAATTACATTTTGATATATTTAGTAGGAATTTTACAAGAAATCTTCATGGAACATGATCTTGACTTAATTTCCTACAGATTTTTGGCATAACAGAAAAATCTATAATTTTGACCCATGCAATGTATTTTTGGCTGTTGCTACAAATATACCCCAGCGACTTAAGACTGGTTTTGTGGTCCAGGGTCACATATAAACTATGATACAAGTTCCTGGTGTCTGATCTTCTTTGCACATTCACTTTGCAAACACTGGATCGGTACTTTTGTAGGAATGTAGGATGATTTTGAAGTTGAAGAAGAAAATGAGATGGTAGTTTTTCAACATACCTGTAACATAACTGTATTAAACCGTAATATACAGAGTTCACACAGAGCTAGACAAAATCTGCATTTGAGTAAAAAAAAAAAAAAGTATATAAATTTAATTTTTTTTAGAAAATAACCGATCATTTTGCTAGATAAAACCCTTCTTATTCAGCGAGGATCGTTTAGAGCCCTCTGAAGCTGCATTTAAAGTGTTTCCCCTAGGTTTCCAGCTTTGGGGTGTGGGGGTTTACTGTTAAAATCAATACATGGAAGACAAATTATATTCAGTTTAAAACGTTTAATAATAATTGTAGTATTTTTTCTACAATTAAGTGGTTAATCTTGTTGTAATATTTATTTTGTATCATATATATTGTTTTATGTAAATTATTTAAATAGGAATATATAAACACCTACATTCTACTGTACAAAAGTAACACAAGACTAATATTGTTGTTTCATGTTAAACCGTACTTTTATTTTGACAGGCTGCCGTGAAGTTTCTGTCTGTAAAGTATGATATGATGCTAGTTTTCTCAAATGAAACGGCAAAAGTGACACTCACAGCAGCTTTGGAGATTGAGTTTATCTGTTCATTAGGGGTGGCACGGTTCACAAAACCCACGGTTCGGTTTGTATCACGGTTTTAGGTTCTGTACGGTTGTTGTTGTTATTTTTTTCTTTTAATCTTTAACACTCCAGAAATGTACTTCAGCATATGATTTACAGCTTAATTATACACAATTTAGGATACAGTATTAAAAAAGTTATATCATGTAATCATGCATAAACTAAATTTGACTTGACTTTAAGCACATTATTGGGACCATCTCTGAGGAAAGCTAGGAGAGATTGTCTGATACAGCAAGAGAGAAGACACTGATGACATGCTTTTCATTTATGTGGCAATAACAGGAGAATGTGTATTGCTATCTCTACAGGAATTTATGTGCTTTTTTGCACATAAAGATTGAACTGAAGAATTAAGGCCGTGTTCACACTTGGCGTCTTTAAGAAAAAGTTGACTAGGGCGTTTTTTGGGTAAAAAAAAAAAGCTGGCAGCGTTCTGTTACAAAAAGCAGCCGAGTGTGTCTTTTGTTGCTATAACAACAGCTGCAACAGTAGCGTAGTGCTGTGTGGTGAAGAAATGTCGAGAAAGAGCCTCTTTGTGATGTATATTATGATAGAGTTGTTTACTCATATCATACAACTCCTTGTGCTCCGAAACTAGTACGATAAGTTTATCTGCCGGCAACTTCTCCAGTTTTTCTTGTTGTTTTTGTTGTTATGGAAACGATAAGTCCTGCGACTCGCTTGTCAACGGTCAGCTGTCAAAAAAGCGCTTGACGTAGGGCGTTTTCTTCAAAAAAGTTCAACTTTTTTCAACTTAAAAAGACGCTCTGAGCTGCAAAAAAAGACGCCGGCGGTGGCGTTTGAAAAAAGCGCTAGGGCTTTTTTGAAAAGACGGTTTACTCCATAGGATTAGAATGTGAAACAGACGCTGGCAGTTTGAAACAGGACGGTAAGTGTGAACACGGCCTTAACTTGCATTTATCAAAGAGCCAACTTATGTGTAGCTCTTACAAAAATAGTATATTTTAAAAGAAAAAGAGAGGAACTCTTTAAGCTCTGTCTTTTAAAGAAGTGATTGGTTGGTTCATGTCATATGACCTGCAGTGCGCTTGTGGCAATGCTGAAAAGCTGAGATGTTTTTATCTCGATGCGGCGCAGACGCGCCTGGAAAAAACGAGCGCGTCACTTCCATTATGAGCGTGCATACCGCGCGTCCACATTTGAAATAACGAACATGAGCGTGCAAAAGACGCTACATGTGAACGGCCCCTTATACGACGCTGGCGCATCCTCCAACTCCAGGCAGCCTTCCTTATCTCTCCAACTTCCCATTTCAACATGTGACTTAACCTGCAGGACACCACTTTTACTGTCTGTATGTCCACACACACCTCTTATTTTGCGCGAAAAGGACACTCACTACGTGCACGAGGCTACATTGCGCATGCGTTGAACCGTGTGACGCACACACGCACCGAACGGTTCGGTTTTTTTCCATGTACCGTGCCACCCCTACTGTTCATGTGAGATGCAAAGGCCAAAAATTAGCAGGAGCGTCACGCTTGCTTCAGTATACATGTAGTAAAAAAAAAAAAAAAACGCGTCTCCTCCATTCATACATACAGAGGCAAACGGAACATGCAGGATTCATATTAAAACAGTCTTTTAGAATTTCAGTTTTCACAGACACTAGTCCATATCGCGATTTGAATTAAGACCAACTTTTGATTTATTAATCCAAAAATCGACGAAATTCCGTGGCATTCCACGCTATAGTAGATTCCGTTTTTATGAATGGAGTTCGCGATCCCGTCCGTGTTTTCGCTGAGGAGACACTGTAAACGCGCGACCATGTAGAGACAGAAATGACATGCCTTCTTGTAAATAAGATAAATAACATAAGGCAATTTACTTTGTTTAATAAAGGAACAATGTATAGACCTGTTCTATAGGAAAGATAACCTTAAATGACTTCTAGGGGTGCAACGGATCGTAGATGAACCGTGATCCGTACGGACCGGACTCCACGGTTCGGTACACATGTGGTTCGCGGATTAACTGTTAAGTTTAACCATCATAGAGTAAAAGTTTATAATTTGCACATGTTTTGTCTTGCCAATTTACTCATTCAAACTGTTTAAACCGCTGCAGCAAAAGAGAAGACACGCGCTGTTTTTTATGTATGTATGTTTTGTTTTGTTTTTTACCTCTGCCGCACACAAGCGAGCACGCGCACACACAGAGAGAGAGAGAGAGAGAGACAGAGAGAGAGAGACGCGCGATTTATACTGCGTGATTCACTGATTGATTCCTCTTCCAAACTTCTCTTAACATACATACAAAGTTATGTTTAAATACCCGTATTGGTATTCTGGTAAATACAGTCGTTTATGTCTTGAGTGAACTGAAACAGCTGAGAAAGATGCGTGCAAAGACTACAGAATACCAAATGCGTGCCAGTATTAGATACGTGCATTAGGGCTTAAAGAGACAGCATCCTATAAATACCTGGAGTGAGAAGCACTAGTTATTTTACAATTAATTATTACATTTCTGCACCTGAATACTAGTGTTATTGATTTTATTAGTAACTTTGTTGTATTCATCTACACTTGTAATTTGTGTAATTGTTCTTGTTTTGTTACCTACTTTATTAGTTCAGCTAGTAGTTTTTGCTGTGGATTAGAAGTACTTAGTTAGCATTCAGAAATTATTAAAAAACAAACTTTTTTTGTTTTGTTTGTTTTTTGCTGATCCGATCCGTGACTCAAAATCCGTGATGTGATCCGAACCGTGAGTTTTGTGATCCGTTGCACCACTAATGACTTCTATTGTGATCTGGCGCTATATCGAAAATAAAATGAACGGGCCGCCCCCCTAAGATAATGGTAGGGGAAACACTGATTTTAGGAGTTTAAACTCTCAGGTACCATAGAAGTCCACTATATGGAGTGAAATCCTGAAATGTTTGCCTCAAAAAACAATTTCTTTACGACTTAAGAAAGAAAGGCATGAACATCTTGGAGGACAAGGGGGTGAGTACATTAGCTGGAAATTTTTGTTTTGGAAGTGAACTCCTTCAGAACACTCCAGCATGAGAACTCAGTAAATGAAAACAGATTGACAGACAAACTACTAGACTATGCAAAACACTTTTACATCTCTGTCAACTACTAAAGACCTACTTCCTGTTGAAGTCAACCTGAATGGAATGATCTATGACAAGGTCTGCCGGACAGACTGGATTAATCTTCTCAGGGTCGCCCTGTAGTTTTTTCACCGCATCACGCATGGCTGCAAAATCAACCACTGCAGGAACACCCCTGTTTACAGAGAACGAACAATGAGACAAATATGAAACACTGATAAACAGCTCTGAGATATAAAGATCCAGTTAAAACCTACGTGAAGTCTTGCAAGATGACTCGAGCCGGTCTGAAAGGCACCTCGACGCTCTGACTCTGCGTCACCTTCCAGTTGAGGATTTTCTCCACGTCGTCCTTCTTCACCAGGAACTCATCACAGTTCCTCACCGCGGACTCCAGCAGCACACGGATGGAGAAGGGAAGCTGGTCTTTAAAGACATGAAGAACACAGTCATATCTCAGTCATATCTCCATTAATTCAAAAAGGCATGCATACAAAATACTGTCTCACTATATCTGGGGTCTTCAAGCTTTTTAAGGTTGAAGAACTTGTGGTCGGGCTTCTGGGGGTCCAGAGGCTCAATAGTGCGTGCATAAGGGTTCGTCATAATTAAAAACACACGTCCTCACTGCACACTCTTGAACCTTTAATTGAAAAGAAGAGAAATAAAATGTAAGTAACTTGGTGAATTTACTAATAAAACACTTTTTTGGACATGGTGCAATCAATGGTAATACCATGTTTTTGTACATGAGATTTTTTTGATGTATTGACTAACTCCAGGTTAAAATAAAGCGTACTTAAATACAGTACAAGCAAGTACATTTGTAGTACATTCTTATTTTTGTGCTTAATATAATTGTAAAAGCTATAAACTATAAATACACTAATTAAAAGTATATTAAAAGTATATGCTTCAGTGCAATTGCAAAAGTATACTAACTTAATTTTTAGTACATTGAAACAGTGTTGTTTTCGTCAACGATGACGATGACGAAATCATTTCGTTGACGCCACTTTTTTCCATGACGATAACGAGACATTGACGAGATAAAATTGGCTCATTGAAGACTAAAACATGACGAGACGTGTGTGAGTTTTCGTTGACGAGACGAGAATAGACGAAAATGTTAGTGGGTGGTCCGTCAGACGTTTAAAATGCATGACATTTCTGCTTATTGTGCATGCCAATTAAAACCGGAAAATATCTGACGCTATGGCAAGCCGTTTTAGCATTAAATTCTCTTAGCCATACTACTATGGCAAGCCGTTTTAGCATTCCATCCTTGTTTGTCTTTTATGTTTTAAAACATTCCTTCATTATTGTAATTATTAGTGAAAATAGTCGATCCGGAAGCTCACATTGTGTTGAACTATAGATCTGCTATTTTCAGAACTTATAAGTGACACTACCCAACAGCAAAATACTTACTGACCTACATTAATTTCTTAAAAGACTACTTTTTCCCCTTTTTTTGACTAAAACTAGACTAAAACCTTTTTGACTTTTCGTCGACTAAAATTGGACTAAAACTATCACATATAGAAGTGACTAAAATTTGACTAAAACTAATAACCATTTTAGTCCAAAAGACTAAGACTAAATCTAAGATGGTTGTCAAAAACAACACTGCATTGAAATAAAGTGTAATAAAGATGACTTTTATTAATAGATTTCTTAAAAGTGTGCTTTGAATGATTTAAAAATGTGTTCACTTTTATTTAGTTATCCTAAGTTCAAATTAGATTGATTTTATTTCAAATATCTTAGTAATTTAATAACCTAGTAAAAAGTAATAGATTTAAAATAAATGCATTTGAAATCTAAGTATAGTTCAAGTCTATTAACATATTTACTGACATATCGCTTGAGACTAACTGATATAAAAATTGCAATTCAACTTTATTTGGAGTACTACTTGTGCACAATGCACATTTCTTAATATTAAGCCTAAAATATGTTTTAATGTCACTGTTGATGAGGGTTGTATGCTCTTTAAATAATATCTGTCTTTAAGTGCAAAATATTAGAAATGTATCTAAAGTATACTTGCAATAGTTTCACTTTAGCACAATCAAACATACTTAAGTATATCTTTAGCTGGACTTCAGCACAATTAAAGCACATTAAGTACAACATTAGTTGTTCCAATTTAGCAACTTTTAAGTATGCAACTTTAGTATACTAAAAGTACAATTGCAGGGTATTTTTTATTAAGTACACAATATGTAAATATATTAGTAGTATACTTAGCATGAAATAAATGCATTTTAAATACATTTAAGTATATTTGTTTTCACTAGGGTAGTTAAAAGTACTTTTCCCAACTGTGCTACTTACTGTAAGTACACTTAATATAAATACACTGATTAGCACTTAACACTTAAAGTTGATTTTAAGTGTTGTCAGATGAAGTACACCAGAAGTGACTTACAATTACATAGCTTAAAAGTGTGTGTAGTAGAGTGAGGTATAGCCCCAGAATGATTGGCTGGTGTTACTCAAATTGGTTAACCAATCAGTGGTTGTATTTTGTTTCGATTGGTCATTTGTGTACGTTTCATGAGCCAATTAGTGTCCATGTTGTGAATATAAAAGAAGGAAGTGTTTGGCTGCTCGGGATGCATCATCCTGGGTACCGCCCCTTTGTGACATGTGGCGCTTTGAGGGCTAGCAGTTGGGTCATCCTCCTGAATGTTGTGCACCAGCCGTTGGCTAGTTTTCAGGTTAGTCTCAGTTTTAGAAAAAAGGCCTTTTTATCTGTTAAATGGAGATTTATTACCATAGTTGTTTTTAGTCATGGACGTGCAAGTAGCTGTAATCCGGTGTGGTGAGCGACCATGTGCATTGCAGCATTTCGCAGTTCTCTCGGTATGTATGACAAGTTAATTTGTTTTAACAATAGTTTCTATGAGTAACCTTTTCTGTTTAATGTCTGGCAGGTTTGATTGCACGTCCAGGGGTTTCCAATGATCTTAATTGAAGCCTAACAAACATCAAGCAACGTGACTGAACTGCTGCTCTGTTTTGTCCTTATTGTCAGTTTTTAAAGTATTGTCTGGAACTCAACTTGGTCCATTTATTATTTTTTGTTTTATTTTGTGGTTGAACACTGGCCCAGGATTGCGCTGTCTGCGCACAAGTTAGCTGGTCTTCAATGTGACAGGGGTTGGCCATGGTAACCTGTCCACATTGAGTGCTGTTTAACATTTTTCGTTTGGGGTTTCACAAGTGTGTTATGGTTGAGTGTGGGGAAGAATCTTAGGTCTCTGCCAGCCACCTCTCTTTCTTTAATTTACTATTGTACTGTATTTGTATGTTACTGGTGTTGTGTTTGTGATCTGAGTTGAGACGTTGTGTGACATTTGTATTGATTCTCTTTTTATTGTATGTTTAAATAAAGTGATTTGTTTATATTTGTTTACCTCTCAATGCTCACCCTGCCTTTGGCAACGAACCTGTGTGCCCTTGCATAGGGTTGTTATTCCCGGTGTGTGCCGGGTGGCGTAGTCGACAAATAGTTAAATTGTTTTTTTTATTGGTAAGCTCTGTACAACTAACCCCCCTTATGCCACATGTGCCACAATCATTTTAAATACAATTTTAGAGGATTTTTATATACTAAGTTCTATTTGGATTTTCATGAAAAATAATGTAGAAATGTATTACATTTCATTTACATCAAGGGATTTCATTTACAATAATTTTAATCAAACGTATCATTTCTAACAATCGAAAAATGGTTTCAATTCTACTACTACACTAAAAGGTAGTATGTTAAAAGCACATTTTTGTTCATATTCATGAGGTCCCAAACAGTTGAGTACACTTAGATGTTCTTAAGATTATCTTAAGTACTACAGGGCTCGAAATTAACTTTTTTACTTGGTAGCACTGGTGCTCCCAACTTTAAAAAGTTAGGAGCATCCCAAAAAATTTAGGAGCACCCAATTTCTTTTTAGTTATGCGCCGATCTTGATTCTTCATGGCCGATTCTGATTAACAGATTTTGATAGCCCAAAAATTAATTTAACTAGCCCAAATTAAAAAAGACATTTTTTTTTTAAATATAGAAAATCAGATAGGAGTCTAAATGTCAATCAAAAATGTTTTCAATACACAAATATAAACAAATATCAAGGAAGGAATTTTATTTCACCATTTAGTGTCGCTGCAGCATTTTAAAATATCAATTTAAGGCAATTTATGACCCCTTTTTTTTTAAAGAGCTGGGGTTGGACAATGTACGGTAGAATATTAAGCCATAAAATGACATGATTTATAATTCAGATACAGACACAAAAAAAAAATCTAATAAAATGGCATTTCAACCTTTATACCATTAAAAGGGATAAATCAAGTTTATAATTTCTTATATTTATATAAGATATATAACATTAGTATTACTTAATTGTTTAGATTTTTAAAAGGCACATTAAATTCTTTCACATTTACACATGGATCGATAATTGCAATAATTTGACCATAAACAGTTGAAAAAATGTATTAGAAATAAAAATTAATGTTTGTCACGAGGGGGCGCTTTAGGAGCGCTGAAATAATACGGTTTCCATGGTAACAGCTGTACACAAACCAGCCTTAACGCAGTTTTATCAGACATGAATAGACGTTATGCGCAACATTCTGCCGGGTTCTACAAAACAGCCTTAACTACTTCCGGCCGTCCGCTACTGGTACAGCGAAGATAGGGACGTTCTAAAACACTTAACGTGAAAAACGCTTAACGTGGCTTAAAAAACGAACAGGAAACCCCAAATTTATGTCAAACCTTACTTCTAACAAACACTAACTACTGTCAAAAGAACGAGCCCTTATTCCACAGATAAAGTGAATAATATCACGTTAAGCGTTTTCTCCCCCATTGAAGCCCATTATAAGGAAACAGCTTAACGTGGGTTTACCTCAATAGCGATCAGGGAAGACCAAATTTATGTCAAATGTTACATATAATAAACACTTGCTGCTGTCAAAAGAACAAGCTCTTATTCAGCATATAAAGTAATCGCTCCCCTATTCCATTACAAAAAAAGCTTAACGTTAACGTATCTTAACAACGACTGGGGGAAAAAAAAATTATGTCAAATGTTACATATAATTAACACTTGCTGCTGTCAAAAGAATGAGATCTCATTCAGCATATACAGTGAATAATATCACGTTAAGCGTTAATTCCCCTTCCTAGAAATAACAAAAACAATTCGATGCAGTGATGTCCCTCTCACCCTGCTTGGCAGCAGAGTTTAAAAATAAATCACCGCAGCTCCGTTTTTGTGTGGTCGATTGTCCCAATAGAATAGAATGAATATTTTATTTTTTTCTCTACCGTAAAACATTAAATATCTGGAGAAAATGTGATGGCACGCAAAGTTGGTCCAAATTCATGACTTCTTTATTATAAGTAAAATTTGACAGAAGACGTGGTTAAAGTACGCTAAACCAGGCTAAGCTGAGTCCTTATAATGGACTTCTATGGGGAACGCGTAACTTGATATTATTCTCTTTATGCTGCTCGTTCTTTTGACAGCAGAACGTGTTTTTTTTTTTATATATATATATGGGGAATAACGCGTAACATTATACGCTGAATAAGAGCTCATTCTTTTAACAGCAGCTTATTTTGTAAGAACGAGCAGCATAAAGAGAATAATATCAAGCTACGCGTTCCCCATAGTGCATGGACTCAGGCTGGTTTAGCGTACCTTCTGTCAAATTTTACTTATTATAAAGAAGTCATGAATTTGGAGCAACTTTGCGTACCATCACATTTTCTCCAGAAATTTCTAATGTTATATACGTTAAGCCACGTTATTTCCTTATCTATGGGGGACGCTTAACGTGATATATTCACTTTATATGCGGAATAATAGCTCATTCTTTTGACAGCAGCAAGTGTTTATTAAATGTAACATTTTGACATAAATTTGGTCTTCCCTGATCGCTGTTGAGGTACGTTAAACCACGTTAAGCTGTTTCCTTATAACGGGCTTCTATGGGGGAGAAAACGCTTAACGTGATATTATTCACTTTATCTGTGGAATAAGGGCTCGTTCTTTTGACAGTAGTTAGTGTTTGTTAGAAGTAAGGTTTGACATAAATTTGGGGTTTCCTGTTCGTTTTTTAAGCCACGTTAAGCGTTTTTCACGTTAAGTGTTTTAGAACGTCCCTGGCTGTGTCCAAATTCAGGGTCTGCATCCTCCTTAGGATCCTTCCTACCAGGTCTTCGGAGGAGGGGTCCTCCGAAGACCGCAAAACCTGGAAGTAGGTGTCAGTGAATTTGGACAGCCTACCCTTCTTTCAGTTCCCTCCCTTCCCCGTTGCTCGTATCCTATCGCCTAGCAACCGTGACAGCGCTAAGCAAAAAGTAAGGTTATCTGTACTGCACAAAACAAAATAACTGCTCTTTCGTCCCAAAAAGCGTTAAAAACAGCTTCAATCACTAACAAGAAATTAGCTGTGTGTAAGGGGATATTCACACAGGCAGTAAGAAAGAAGCTAGTTTACAAAAGTGATGTTTTTTAACATATAAACATACAAATGTAAAAAAAAAATAAGTTTAACGCTAAAACCAAAGGCCTAACTAGACATCCGCTGTAAAAAAATATTTTTTGAAACGCCAGTTTTTTTAAAACTTGCATCATTACTACCGCTCGTTTTGTCCGCCATTATTTGAAGCGCTCTGCCGAAAGGAATTATGGGATAGGTAGGACGGGAAAGGATCCACCAGACCCATCCTTCCAATTCGGGGAAAAGGAGGACGTATTTGTGGGCCGCATTTGAAGGATCCTACGAATTTGGACAGCCTTCGTCGCGGTGCTGTGACGTAACATCCTTCAAATGAGTCCTCCGAAGGATGTAGACCCTGAATTTGGACACAGCCCCTATCTTCGCTGTACCAGTAGCGGACGGCCGGAAGTAGTTAAGGCTGTTTTGTAGAACCCGGAAGAATGTTGCGCATAACGTCTATTGACAATGCAAACGACACGTTTCTGAGGACAGTCGGTTCCCTTCAGATACATTCATATAAAGACATCCGTGCCGCGTTTTGACTTTGAAACGTACAGCTTGCATATTTATTCAATGACATCATTGCCTTTTTGAAGATTTATCCAGCCCTATCGCGATCGACTTTCCGTCTCTTAAACTTATACGTTAATCAAGACTTTTCTTACACCATTTTACATGTTTATAACTTTTTATGGCCTTGCATTTGATACAAATAAATTGAGGAGTTTTAAGGACATGCAGAAGTCCTCTACTTCACGATAGTACGTCTGACAGTCCGGTGAAACATTCTGGTAGCCTTACTGGAAACACAAGAGCCCAGGGACGTCGGGCTAGCGATTTTACGAGCCCTGCCGGCTAATATCTCAAATCTGCATTTAAGGTAATAATGTGAAGATTAACTTAAATAGTTATGTAATGTTGGAGAAATCGGCCAAACCGTCACTGTATCAGCTCACAGCAGTCTGTGCAGTAAGGATAGCGACAGTTTTGAAATCGAGTCGCACCACAATCATTTCTCTCACTCGCACAAATGCTTCCAAATATAATTTGAGGTCGCACAGGTTAATTTTTGGTCGCATATGCGACCAAAATGGTCGCAATTTCGAGCCCTGTACTAAAGAACAATTTTTAGTATATTAAGTACATTTTAGTATATTAAGAAGTGCATGAAAATAGAGCACTTTAAGTACATTTTAGAGTGTATTTTAGTGCATTTCTTTCCCCTGGGACATACTAAAACACATGTAAAACACTTGATTATAATTAAAACTGTAATGTTTTAATATTATATTTAAATTTTAATTAATTAATTTTAAATGTACTAAATTGCAAATGTGTACTTAAAAGATATTTAAATATATAAATAGTTTGGTCCCACTTTAAATTAGGTGTCTTTAACTACTATGTACTTGAGTCAAAAAAAAATGTAATTGCTAGATACAATATACCCATTGTGTTCATGTTGAATTGCAAAACACTTCTGCTGCTATTGAGGTGGGATACAGGTATGGTTAGAGACAGATCTGCTGCTATGGTTAGGTTTAAGTGTGGGTTAAGGTGTAAAATTACAGATATAACTACAGGAAGGTATTTTTAACAATATAGTACAATAATTGCATTGTATCAAATGATTAAGTTAAATGTAAGCACATAGTATTAAAAAGTGGGTCCAATAGTTTAACTATAGTGTGTTATTTAATATTGCATTTGAAGTTAATGTATTTTATTTAACTTTATCATTACATATGCGTAATTAATCATTCTAATATGCCGATTTGCTGCTCAAAAATTACAATTATTGAAATTAATACTTTTATTTAGCAAGGATGCTTTAAATTGGTCAAACGGGATGATAAAGACATTTATAATGTCACAAAAGATTTCTGTTTCGGATAAATGCAGTTCTTCTGAACTTTCTATTCATCAAAGAAACCTGAAAAAATTCTACTCAGCTATTTTTAACAAATGTTTTTGAGCAGAAAATCAGAATATTAGAATGATTTCTGAAGGATCATGTGACTGGAGTAATGGTGCTAAAAATCAGCTTTGAAATCACAGGAATAAATTACATGTTTAAATATATTTAAATAGAAAACTGTATTTTAAATAAAATACTTCACAAGTAAAAATATTTCACAATTGTACTGTTTTTGCTGTACTTTGGATCAAATAAATGCAGGCTTGGTGAGCAGAAGAGACTTCTATAAAAAAAACATTAAAATCCTACAAACATTTAAATACATGACATACAAGTTTCAACAGAAATTACATTAAAGTACAATTTAGCTTACCATAAATGCTCATTCAGCAGTACTTCTTTAACCATGTTTCAAAGAAACAAAATTATGAAATGACATAGACATATGTACTTAAGTCCTACTTAAGTGGGTCAAAAACACTCTAAAGTTCAGATAATTGCATTTAAAATAAATGTAAACTAAAATACATTTTCATTTGATTGCAATTAACATGCAATTAAGTGTCCAAAAACATTACATTCACACTTACAATGAGTATGTCCGAAGTGGAGGGTTAATAAATGTATCTTTAATAAGCTATTAAATAAAACAATTAAACAAATTATAAGCACACCTTTGATCCAATGCCGAACAGCAATATAATTTCCACAAAAATCCAGTAAATCTCCAAAATATCAAGATATCTTTTCCTGGCTCTCAGCTCTTGCAAATGAGAGCTATGTCTCGTTCTCCACCTCTATTCAACACCAAAGGCTCAGGAACTTCCCAGAATTAAGAGAGGCTGGTACGTGACAGACGGGACGACACCATCTGAAGCCGCTGCCAGCACCAGAGATCAAGAAGGAAATACTTTATCACTGGTTTATACAGAAGCCGCATGTTGACAAATCTACAGTTTCACAGCCCTGATATCAGCTGGAGCTTACAGAGATCAGTTTCACGCAATGAGATAAACATGCTCCTCTCCAAAAATGTCACAGATAATGAACGCTATGGTATTTGCCTTGGATTCAATGCAACAGTCAAAAGAAAGTCATTGCATGGGTCTGGAGATGTGGAAACGTTTGGACTGGCTGTGATGCATCAGGTGAGCGCTCAGGCCACAAGAGTCAGAAATAAAGTGTTTCCTAATGTTTCTAACAGACAATTATTAGCTGACTAACCCAGCTGATACAGTATGTCACAAAAGTGAATACACCCCTCACAGTTCAGCAACCATTTTAGTATATCTTCTCAAGGGACAATACTATAGAAATGAAACTTGGATATATTTTAGAGTAGTCAATGTGCAGCTTGTATTGCAGTATAGATTTACTATCCTCTGAAAATTATTCAACATACAGCCATTATTGTCAAAGTAGCTGGCAACAAAAATGAGCACACCGTAAGTGATGTTGTTTAACCATGCAAAGCCACATGTCCTATTCATCATGTTTATGTTTTTGTCTGCTTGACAGGACCATACAAATCTGTGTATCTTGTATTGGAGCAGTTAAAATTTGGTGCTTTAAGTACCATTCTCTCATACTGACCACTGGATGTTCAACATGGCATCTCATGGCAAAGAACTCTCTGAGGATTTGAGAATTAAAATTGTCGCTCTCCACAAAGATGGCCAAGGCTATTAGAGGTTCAGTAACACCCTGAAACCGAGTTACTCTACAGTGGTCAGAGTCATACAGAGGTTTTCCAAGATGGTTTCCATTCGGAACAGACCTCGCAAGGGTTGATCAACAAAGTTCTGTGCGTCAGGTGCAGAACCTGGCTTCACAAAAACAGATGCATGAGTGCTGCCAGCATTGCTTTAAAGGTTGTAGAAGTAGTAGTAGAGCTGGGCGGTATGACCAAAAATTTATATCACGGTATTTTTCAAAATTATACGGTATCACGGTATATGACGGTATTTTTTTTATTTTTTTTTCATGCATGACTAGGTGTTAACCACATTTCCTAATAAATTAGAGAATAATTACTGCAGTATATTGGCTTACATTGACCGGACTAGTATTAACCCAGGTTTGATTGGTCTCACAAAATGCTGCTCTTCACAAAGAAGTGACAGTGGCACTCATAATTGTAATGAGGTGAAGAAATCAGAATTCATGATTTGCAGTCAAAATACACAACACTTTATTGTGCATTCTTCACAAGTTCACATTTACAAGTCTACGCGTTTCTCTTCCAGCAGGAGGCGCTGTCAGAATGGTAGTATACAAAGTAGCGCAACAAATGATTTTGAAACGTGCAGCGCTCATATTTATTCAATGGATAGCCTTTTGAAGTTTCATCGCAATTCTTGTCTTTCAGTCCCCACATTTTAGACCACCTGAAATCATAATTATGACTTTCATAACCCCCTAATAACACTGCAGTCATCAATGAAAATTAAGAGCTTTATTTAAGACTTTCAAAAACAAACCTTACACAAAATACGTTTCTTTTTTATTTTTTTTCCCCACCATGTTCGGGGCACAAGAAAAATATTAAGGGACTAAATTAATATCAGCATATGAAGTATAATCGTCTCTCATTGTCTGAAAGAATGCACATCAGATGCTGAAAGTCAGTTTTTACTTTCACTTTAACATATTGATCAGTTTCCACGTTGCTTGTGTGATATCCATTGGCTTTAAAACATAAATATTAATAAAAATACAGTATATAGAAAAGACATATCTTTAAAATATTGCGACATAACACCAACGTAAAGCCATTGTTTTTCTCTCACTGAAAGCTACATCTGTCTGCGCACAATGCGCCGATCTCTGCTCTCATCACTGCAGACACACCCCCTCTTGAAATTTCGGCAAGTTTTGCAAATCGCTAACCCTGGGTCTTTCTCAGATATACTGAAATACGTCCACACCTCAGATGTGTTGCTTCAGACAAGCACGTGCAAGCTGCGGTTTCTGTTTGCGTCAACATACGTGTTCCTAGCGCTTTGTACACACACACACTCACCGGTATTGGGGTATATGAAAAATTAATATCATAAAAAAAAAAACACCGGTATTCGGTATGAAAAGGTATATCGCCCAGCCCTAAGTAGTAGGTCAGATTGTCAGTGCTCAGACCATACGCCGCACACTGCGACAAGTCGGTTTGCATAGGCGTTGTCGCAGAAGAAAGCCTCTTCTGAAGCTGGCTCACAATAAAGCCCGCAAACAGTTTGCTGAAGACAACCAAGAGCACGAATTACTGGAACCATGTCCTGTGGTCTGATGAGGCAATGGGGCTGGGTAAAAAAATATCGATTCTCAGTTAATGCGCATGCTTCACGTAAGAGGATATGAATATTCACCTCTTGACCTGAAGGTGTCACCATCAGCTGCTTTTTTTGCAGAAAAATCTGGTGATCAAAAATGATTAGGCTGTAGTTAAGATCTGTTAGTTTTATGGACAGTTAGAATGTTTTGTATCCGCAGACAAGGGCTTTATGATGGGCCTGTTTTGAACGTTTTGAATTTAGAAAAATGTTTTATTTCTCAAACATGTTTGAAGTTCTTAATAGATTTCACTGTCGCACATTTACAGTCTTTTTATTTTTTTAACAGTATTGTGCATTTTGCAGTTTGTTTACATGGTGTACAATGGATGCACATATTTATGATTTCTTGTTACAGTTTTCACTTAAAATAAAAGTTGTTTAAAATAAACAACTGTGTGCACCCTATTATTAATGTAGATGTGTATTTCAGTAAGCAACTTAAGTAGGAGAGTTTCAGTTACCAGCATTTATATCAAAATATGGATCTCATGTCTGCAAAACTAACATTTTAAATGAAATATTGATAGCTAATCGATATCGAATCGAAACCATAAAAATAAGAATCGAATCGAATCGCCGAATTGGTCACAATACCCAGCCCTATGAGGCTATAAGATAAACTTGTTTGGCTCAGATGGTGTCCAGCGTGTGTGGTGATGCCCTGGTGAGAAGTATCATGAAAACTGTGTCTTGCCTCCAGTCCAGTATGGTGGTGGTAGCATCATGGTCTGGGGTTGCATGAGTGCTGCTGGTTCTGGGGAGCTGCGGTTCATTGAGGAAAACATGGATTCCAGTGTTTCCCACACATAGACGAATCTGTGGCGGTGCGCCACAGATTAAAGGTTGTATCAGCGATTTCTAGCCTGAAACATAAAGTGTCAAATTCAGCTGTCCTTTCATCACGATCCGCTCGCTGCCTGCCCCATAAATTGTCTGTGAAAAAACCGCGTCTCTCTGGTCAGCCTAGGGTCCGAGATATGCCAACCTTTCCACAGATAAACAAACAGTGTTCCAACCAATCAGCGTCAGGGGTTTGGTGTTGTGGACTTTCGCTCCGCCTCCCTCACATCCCAGCACCAGTAGGAAAGTCCACAACACCAAACCCCTGACGCTGATTGGTTGGAACACTGTTTGTTTATCTGTGGAAAGGTTGGTAGTGCCGATTGTTTTTTTGGCATATCTCGGACCCTAGGCTGACCAGAGAGACGCGGTTTTTTCACAGATAATTTATGGGGCAGGCAGCGAGCGGATCGTGAAGAAAGGTCAGCTGAAATTGACACTTTATGTTTTAGGCTAGAAATCGCTGATACAACCTTTAAATTCCTACCGCCACAGATTCAACACCGACCAAAATAATAATAATAATAATAATAATAATAATGATAGAGATTCAAAAATTAAAAAACCCACGCGATCATTTGTAAATGACAACGATTCCTCATGTCTGTTAAACCTTTAAAAAGACTTACCGGAACATTCAAATCTATATTTGCACTGCCGCTGACAGAGAGAGCGGTCATCATGTTTATGTTAAAAAAAAAAAAAAAAAAAAAAAAAAAAAAAAAGCTTTTTGGCAAAACAGCTTCACAAACAGTCTTTTCAAATACCCAGTCGTTAATATTATCACAGCAATATTCTGATTAAAGGTCATAGTTTGGATATAAACACTGATGTGATGTCTATGGTAGAGATATCAAAACAGAGCACACATCAATTTTTGAAAGTAATTGGCGCTTCAAGTAATGTTTGTGTCGATTGCTTTGTTTCACCACTAGATGGAAACAACTGTTAAAAAATGTATTTGTCATTGACTACTAGAGATTGATTCAAAAACGCAGGTTCATCCAGTTATGTTTTTGTGAGCGAATCATTTTTTCATTCAAACCACTTTGAACACATATTTTGTCTCACATTATTTTGCTTAGTTTAGAATTGCTAGGAAATCGTGATCTCTATTTAAAATAAAACGAATTTAAAAAAGCAAAACTAAATTAACCTTGTTCGGAAGCCCCGCAAAATAAGGTGCCCTAACAAAAGTTTTAGACTGTGCAGCAAGTAGGCTGTTGTATATGGTGCTAAATTAACGTAATAAAGTTCTGTGTAACCAATTATTAACCGTTTTTTTTAATTATTAACCTTTAGGAACCTTTAGGGGATCCAATCGTATCCCCTATCCAATCGTTCTTTTCATCTGTAAACCCCCCCCCCAACCCACGGACAAACATCTAACCACCTCATAGACCCCCCGGGCTGACCACCACACATTGCCTTCAAACCTGTGGGAAACACTGGATTCCATTATGAACTGTACATTCTGAAGCAAACCATGATGCCTTCCCTCCAGAAACTAGGCAGAACGGCAGTTTTCCAACATGATAAGGATCCCAAACACAGCAAGATCACAACTGCCTTGCTGAGGAAGCTGAAGGTGATGGGGTGGCCAAGTATGTCTCCAGACCTGAACCCTATTAAGCTCCTGTGGGGCATCCTCAAGCATAAGGTGGAGAAGCACCATGTGTCTAACGCCCAGCAGCTCAACAGTGGAAGAGGATCCCAGCAACAACCTGTCCAACTCTGGTCAATTCCATGCCCAGGATGATTAAGGCAGTGCCAGATAACAATGGTGCTAACACAAAATTCTACAGTATTGTCCCTTGAGAAGATATACTTAAAATGGTTGCTGAAATGTAAGGGGTGTACTCACTTTTGTGACATCCATCAATGATTAAAGGATCAGTTTTGTGACATCCATCCAAAAAATTGACAGATAATTTACTCGCCACCTTGTCATCCAAGATGTTCGTAAAGAAATTATGTTTTTTGAGGAAAACATTTCAGAAATGTTTTCCATATAGTGGACTTCTACACTCTTAAAAATAAAGGTGCTTTAAAAGGTTCTTCACAGCCATGCCATATAAGAACCATTTTTGGTATCACAAAGAACCATTCCGTCAAACCATCTCTTTCTTACTATTTTATGATCTGAAGAACCTTCTTTAGCCTCAAAGAACCTTTTGTAAAACAGAAAGGTTCTTCAGATGTTAAAGGTTCTTTATGGAACCATTCAAACAAAAAAGGTTCTTCTATGGCATCGTGAAGCACCTTTATTTTTAAGAGTGTTAGACGGTGGGCCGAGGGTCCGTATCTGCTTTACTTTTCGAAATGGATGATCCCCATGGAGGGAGAACCTGGATTTGTAAAGTTGGGACGGTTGTTTTATTCTAAACGATATGAAAAGTGTTGCCACTCCCATTTATTGCACATTTTCCACGAAATCATAATTCGCGACCCGTAAATATGCAGGCAAACGCGGTTGCCTACTATATCAGTTGAGCCAATAGCGCGGCAAGATATTGACACTAGGGCTGCAACGATTCGTCGACGTTGTCGACAAAAATCGATAATAGAAATAGTCGACAATGAATTTCATTGTCGATGTTGTCGCCAGACAACCGAGTGAGGCATCTTACTGCCGAGAGTCGCACATACGCAGCTTCTATGCTGAGCGATAACATACAGAAATGGCGGCGTCCAACGCAGCAGCTGCGCGTACCAAAACACGCCCGTTTCACACATACTCCGTCTGCAGTGCGTTTTTTTTTTCCACACCCATGTTAACGGATTTGAACGTTCACAATGTACGGACTGCAAACGCGTTCTGTGTGAAAGCAAAACGAGTCTGTGCTGCTTCTTCACCGCATACGTAACGCACACGGACTGTAGACGCACTGCAGACTGAGTATGTATGAAACAGGCGTAAAGTTTGGGAGCATTTTAGCCTGCTACGGCGAATTAAAATATTACCTGCATGGTTTGTAAAGCAGTCCTTGCGCATCACGGCAGCACCTCTGTGATGCACGAACATTTAAAGAGAAAGCACGTCGGACAGTTGAATGAAACGGAGTTTGGCTGGCCTCGGTAAGATTTAAATAAAAGCCAATACGTTTTGTTTTGGATATACATTTTTGTTTACTGTTTTATTGCTGCTGATGGTTTACAGGAAGAAAATGTTTACTTGATTTTAATTTATTTTTTTCTTAAAAAACAAATGTGCCTGTCCATTAAAAAAATTATAGAGTTTCTTAATTTATGCATTTATGTCTGTACTGACCGAGCACTGTGCCTAATTGGTTTTAGACAGGGCATTTTTATTTACTTTTAGTATGAATTGGCCTATCAGCAGCAAAATATGCATTTTTCATTGAAGTACCCCCTTCTTTCTTGTGTTTACTATAATTTTCCACATAATTAAAGCAATCTCATGCTAAATTTGAGAAAAATTGAATAATTATCCAATTAGTCGACTAATCGTTTCAATAGTCGGTGACTAGTCGACTATTAAAATAGTCGTTAGTTGCAGCCCTAATTGACACGGGATTATTATTAACCAATCAGATGTAGTTTATTTAGAACAGCTGTTACACGGATGATTTAGCTATCAGACACGAGCAGCAGCGCATTGATCATCGTCAAGGACATTCTTTGTGTGATTGGAAGTATTCATTTAATTAGAATATGATATCTATATAAATTGTTTGTTTTGTACACTGTGTTGTTCAAACGTGTGTAAGCGTCTCGTTAGTGTCGTTTTAGTAGGGTAACGTTTCAGTTGGCGAACTAGTAGTAGCCATAGCCGTTGTAGAATATCATATTTAATATCTATTTAATATTTACTATCATATTTTACTTTCGGGCTAGGCCTTTTCAAGCCAATGTAAAAGTTTGCCAACAAATTTTGTGTAGTTTTTTGTACTAATCTTATATTGTTACTGCAACTACACTGCACATATCTGTATATGTTGTTCATACTGTATATCTATTCTGCTCTTATACATAATATATTTAATTTATATTACTGTAAACCATACTATCTTAACTGTATACTACTGTCCATACTGCACTGTACAGTACAGGTCAAAAGTTTGGAAACATTACTATTTTTAATGTTTTTGAAAGAAGTCTCTTCTGCTCATCAAGCCTGCATATATTTGATCAAAAATACAGAAAAAACAGTAATAGTGTGAAATATTATTACAATTTAAAAGAATAGTTTTCTATTTGAATATACTTTAAAAAGTTATTTCTGTGATGCAAAGTTGAATTTTCAGCATCATTACTCCAGTCTTCAGTGTCACATGTGACATCCAGTCTATCACATGATCCTTTACAAATCATTCTAATATTCTGATTTATTATGAGTGTTGGAAACAGTTCTGCTGCCTAATATATTTGATGAATAAAAGGTTAAAAAGAACTGCATTAATTCAAAATAATAAATAAAAAAATTCTAATAATATAAATCTTTACTATCACTTTTTATCAATCGAACACATCCTTGCTGAATAAAAGTATTGGTTTTATAGCAGCAGAACTGTTTCCAACTTTGATAATGAATCATATTAGAATGATTTCTAAATGATCATGTGATAATGATCCTAAAAATTCAGCTTTAAATCACAGAAATAATTTAAAGTATAATAAATTGAAAATCAATCATTTTAAATTGTAATAATATATAACAATGTTACATTTTTTTTCTGTATTTTTTTTTATCAAATAAATGCAGGCTTGATGAGCAGAAGAAACTTCTTTCAAAAACATTAAAAATAGTAATGTTTCCAAACTTTAGACCTGTACTGTATGTCTAATACTGCACCGCCTGTCTATACAATATAATACCAACCTTCCTTTGCAGTTTCTTCAACTAATACTGCCTTCTCTCTTCTCCTTTGTGCTCGTTTTATCTTCGTGATATTTGTGAAATGGCTGTAGCACTCCCTGTGGTAGCCAGTGTTAGCTGGTTTGACTAACTGGTTTGTAGGTTCATGGCTTTGTAACTTGTACGCCTGTACTGCCTCTTCTGCAATGATACCTTCTCTGCCCTCAAGGTCTTTCCACAGAAACACTGATTTAATCAATTTCTCCCAACTTATTTCTTCCAAGTAAACATGGGCGGAAAAAGAGTATTGTCTGTCTCGTTTTTTCATGACGTTGTGTTTCCAAGCAATACCATTGTCAAATGTGTTAAATCAGAAGGGTGTATTTATTAAAGACTACAAAGAAATGACAGGACCTCGTATGACAAAAGGTGATTACATAAAATAAAAACAGTACAAATGGATACGTTACCTCTACGTACTCATTTTGTGTCAAACTGAATATGTAGCAAAATTAGGTAAAATAGTTCTTATCTTAAATAGCACAATCTTAAATCCTGGGTGCGAAGCCCGCCAGTGTGTTCACAAACGCGTCACCAACACCGACACTTTCCATGCACGCTATACGCCTTATTCAGCCCGCTGCCATTTTGAATCGAAAACGAGGCTGTGAGGGATAGTAGTCCAGCAGCGCCCACTGTGGCGCATTGTTGCGTACCGGGATGTAGATCGTATAGCCGTAAAATAATAGGTTATTTCACATTTTTCCACAGGACAAAGCGCTCCAGAAAACGTGGATTGTTCGACAGGACATATAACCTAACTTTCAGGTAACAATATTGCATTTTTTTTGAGAAAATGACTGTGGAAAGACTGCTAATTTCTAATGGGAGCATGTTTATCTTCCTTTAAACGCTTACACAGAGTTTTTCAAATGATGTTATATAGATTAAAATGCTTAATGGTTTGTGTTAAGAGCCTGCAGCTAGGTCATAAGCGTCTTCCCGACCTTTATTATGAAATTACGATAAACATGACATTTTCCTTGTCTAAAGCAAGACAGAAACAAAAAAATAATGTTCTGAATATCATTTTGCGATTTTAAAAGGGGTTGACATCAAACACTACATGGCAAACTAATAAATAAATGTTATCTTTTGATCTCTTTGCATAAAAATAAACTTTCAACCCACTGTTTTTTGTATGACTTAACATGTTGTCTGAAAGAGGCTTACGATCTAACTGCAGGCTCTTAACACAAACTATTAAACATGTTAATCTTTAAAACATCATTTAAAAAGAATATCTTTTTCATTTACAATCGCAAGGTTTTCTTTTCGTGAGGTCTTAGAGTCCAGGTAAACACAGACGGAGCTGAACCCTCCTTAAGCGTCCTAATTCCAGTCAGTGTTTTTGAAAAACAATCCTGAGTAAAATGTTGAGCACTCTTGTGTTCTTTGTAATCTATTTAGTTTAGTTGTTGTAGTAATACATCACATGTTAGCTCTGCGTAAACGTTTAAAGGAAGATAAACATGCTCGCATTATAAATTAGCAATTAGCCAACCGGCTAGTTTCCACAGTCATTTTCTTAAATAAATGCAATATTGTTACCTGAAAGTTAGGTTATATGTCCTGTCGATCAGTCCACGTTTTCTGGAGCGCTTTGTCCTGTGGAAAAATGTGAAATGACCTATTATTTTACGGCTATACGATCTACATCCCGGTACGCAACAATGCGCCACAGTGGGCGCTACTGGACTGCTATCCCTCACAGCCTCGTTTTCGATTCAAAATGGCAGCGGGCTGAATAAGGCGTATTGGATGAAGGCATCAAATACGTCATGCAGGTCGGACCCCGCACGTAGTTGCTTGCGCTATTCGCCGGGAAAATAACCTAGAGAAAGTTATCGATATTATAGTAATGGACAAAGTGTGTGAGTGGCAACAATTTTTATTTACTTTGTTGAAAAGCGTAGCGGTTACATATAAAAAACTGGGTTATCCCTCACCACAGATCGTTTGAAAACACGAAATCTCCACTCGGCCCACCGTCTATGTATGGTGCCTGCGAGTTTGAACTTCCAAAATGTAGTTTAAATGCAGCTTCAAAGAGCTCTAAACGATCCCAGCCAAGGGTCTTATCTAGCGAAACAATTGGTTATTTTCTAAAAAAAAAATTACAATTTATATATTTTTTAACCACAGATGCTCATCTTGCCCATCTATGTTTGCGAGAACTGTATTCCGGTTCAAGACAGTTAGGGTATGTCGAAAAACTCCCATCTCATTTTCTCCTCCAACTTTAAAATCATCCTACATCGCTGCGTGCAAAGAAGATCAAACGCCCTTTACGAAAAACAGTAAAACAGCGATGTAGGGCATTTCGACATTTCAACATTTTTTTTTTTTAGAAAATAACCGATCATTTTGCTAGATAAGACCGTTTTTCCTCGTCTGGGATCATTTAGAGACCTTTGAAGCTCCATTTAAACTGCATTTTGGAAGTTCAAACTCAGGGGCACCATTGAAGTCCACTATATGGAGAGAAATCCTGAAATGTTTTCCTCAAAAAACGATTTTTTACGACTGAAGGAAGAAAGACGTAAACATGTTGGATGAGAAGGGAGTGAGTACATTATCTGTACATTTTTGTTCTGGAAGTGAACTTCTTACTTCTACTACAGGTATTCATTCATTTTCATTCAGTGATTGATTGCTCATCTTTAACCATTTCTGATTTTGCAATAAATCAACATTACTACAGCAAGGACTTCAAGAGGGAAAATGAGGGCAAAAGGGCCCCTGAGGGCCCCAACGTGCCTCACCCCAGCAGGTCTCCTCATGCTGTCATGTTAACAAGTTTAACTCAGTTCTCTTGGGACATGAGAAGGCAATGAGGCCAAGCTGTGAAGCAGGCAAAGTGGGTTTTTTTCCTGCTAGTATTGTGCAACACATCAAACGCAAGACAAGACGACAAGACTGAGAACCGACTGAGCAGGGAAAACAACTAAACCCTGCAGCTTAACCAGCCTGAGGGGTAAGCAGATTTACAACAAATGAATTGATTGAGGAACTGATAGACACCATTATTAAACTAAAGCTTTTCAATCTTTTAGATGCCACAGAGCCCTATATATGATTATTCTTGTGCGAGAAACCACCATCCTAAAATTTAAAAGGGATCTTTATGGATTCTTTCATAAAGAGCCAGTTTACACTGTGAAAAAAATAGTATTATAAATATGGCTAAAATATTATTCAGGAAAATATGTAGTTTCTATGACGTTTATGTTTATTTGTTTGAACCTAAAGAATTATAATAAAAAAAATATATAGATAAAAATAAAATATATACACAATAGCTTCATTCGCTTAATGTACATTTCTTAAAATTATTTATAATAGATTTTATGTATTTATTTTATTAAGTAATGTATTAACAATTTATTTATTTATGTGATTTGATTGAAATAAATACACTGACATAAATAATATCTAAAAATATTTGTTATAAATTGCTTAAATTACAATATAATAAATAGATTTTATGCATTTTATTTATTTATTTTTTTTTAATTTTTTAATTATTTGTGTGATTGCTTGAATCTAGATAAATAAAATTGACTGAAATAAACGCACTGACATAAACGATATAAAAATATTTATAGTAATTTACTTAACGTAAACTGCTTAAAATAAATTATAATATAAATAGATTTTTATGCCTATTTTTGAATCATTTTATTTATTTGTGTGATTGTTTGAATCCAATTAAATAAAAGATGTATTGAAATAAATACATTGACATGAATAATACATACAAATATTTATAATAATTAGCTTAATGTAAATTGTTTAAATTAAATTAGAATAGGCTATAATAAATACATTTATGTATTTAATTTTTCTTTTTTTTTTTATAAATTGACTGAAATAAATACATTGACATAAATAATATATAAAAATATTTATTATAATTTGCTCAATGTAAATTGCTTAAAATAAATTAGAATATAATAAATAGATTTTTACGGATTTAATTTTTAATTTATTTGTTTATTTGTGATTGCTTGAAACCAAATAAAATAAAATTGATTGAAATAAAAACACTGACATAATAATATACAAATATATTTATTATAATTTGTTTAATGTAAATTGCTTAAAATAATTATAATATAATACATTGATTTTTTTATGTATTTACTTTTTTATTATCTTTTATTTATTTGTCTGGTTATTTGAATCTTAATAAATAAAAAAAATGTATATATTATTTTGAATATATATATATATATATAAAATATAATATATAATATTTTGCTTAAAGTAAACTGCTTAAAATAAATTATAATATAATACATTTTATGCCTTTCATTTTTAATTATTTTTTATTTGTGTGATTGTTTGAATTAAAAAAATAAAATTGATTGAAATAAACACATCCACATAAATAATATATAAAAATATTTATTATAATCTGCTCAATGTAAATTGCTTAAAATAAATTATAATTAATTAAATAATTATAATTGTATTTATTTATTTGTTTGTGTGATAGTTTAAATCTAAATAAATAAAAAATGTATTGAAATAAATACATTGACATGAATAATACATACAAATATTTATAATAATTTGCTTAATGTAGATACATTATAATAAACAGATTTTTATGTAATCAATTTATTTATTTGTTTATTTGTGATTGTTTGAATCTAAATAAAAACAATTGACTGAAATAAATACATTGACATAAATAATACATAAAATATGTATTATTATTTGCTCAATGTAAATTACTTAAAATAAATTATAATACAACAAATAAGATTTTTTTACGCATTTATTTTTTTCTTCATTTATTTGTGATTCTAAATAAATTAAACTGATTAAAATAAATAAACTGACATAATATATAATATACGTATTATAATTTGGTTAATTTGCTTAATGTACAATTTAATAGATTTATGCATTGCATTTTTTGTTTTATTTATTTGTGTGTTTGTTTGAATCTAAATAAATAAAAAAAAATGCATTGAAATAAATACATTGACATGAATGATACATACAAATATTTATAATAATTTGCTTAAAATAAATAGATTTTTTTTCCTATAAACAATTCCCAAATTTAAACAGTTAGACTTTGCTAAAGTCACATAATAAGAAATGTAAGTCCTCTGCAGCAGTTTATACATGTCTCTGTGATTTAGAAACACAAAACACCTCACAAACAAAACATATCTGACTGCAAAATCACCAGGAAGCAGTTCTAAGTTACTCTGATGAATCACAGTCTGATATCTGAAAGTATGAGACTCAGTGCCAAGCATAACAGACTGAATGAAACCTAATCTGTGGCAATATCTGTGCATTTCCACCCAGTCTTGTGACCCAATGCCATTTTCCACAGTAAGGTTGTGTGTAATAGACTCTGGACTATGAAATGAGGCTCTGTGTTTCTCAGTCTTCCAGGAACTTGCTTAGAGAATGATTTACTGAAGCCAGTGGACGATTTCACTCCCTTTGAACGTATAAAAGTCCATTTGCACTAATCTCACATCAGTAAATACAGCTATTAGCATGTGCAATAACAATCCTTTCATTGTCAATGAGCAGCTCTAGCTAGCTAGCTAATGTTAACTCACCCAAATACGAGCTCAAAACTGTTGATATTTAACATAAACACATTTCAGATGCCATAATACTCGTGCTAATTACTTTAACTGCATGTTTTTAATGCAATAGCCATATCTTCACGATATTAGCCTGATAGAAAACATGCATGAACTATGAACTCCAGCTCCGTAAACGTTAATATGAGAGGAAATGTAGGTGTAGCATGCAGTAATGTTCATAAAGCACTATGTAAGTGTATAAAAGCTGGTTTAATCTGCTTACCTCGTAGTGATAGTAGAGTTGAGAGCCGCTGTCACTAGATGTTCGGCCTCTTTAACTCTGACTGAGAGCGGCGTTGATGCTTTTACCGTAATTCCTCTAAATGAGCGGCATTTACACCTGCACCTACACGCTTATTAAAGTCACTTTTCGACCTTTTGAGTTATAAAATATCCGTGGAAAGCTGTTTTAACAGTTGTATCTATTTTTACCTTAATAGCAGGCCTATGTGTTTTAATTGTTAGTAAATATTTTGAAAATTTAATGGCTCTGGCTTCCGGTGTCATTTTCTTATGTCGCTATTTTTAGCTGTACAAAACGTAGCATAAGGTAGTAAAAAAAATCAATATTTTGAGAATAAACTCAAAATTATGGGAATAAAGTAACAATGTGATAATAAAATCTAATTTTTTGAGAATAAAGTTGTAAAAACTGGAATATTATGAGAAAATTTATTACTACTTTATTCTCAAAAAATTTGATTTTTATCACATTGTAATTTATTGTAAAATTCCAGTTTTTACTACTTTATTCTCAAATAATGAGATTTTATTATCACATTCTTACTTTATTCCCTGAAATTTAGATCTTATTCTCAAAATATTCCTTTTTTTTCTTACTTTACTCTAAAAAATGTATTTTATTATCACACTGTTACTTTGTTTCTGTAATTTTGACTTTATTCTCAAAATATTCCAGTTTTTACTACTTTATTCCCTAAAAATTTGATTTTATTATCACATTGTTACTTTATTCCTGTTATTTAGATTTTATTCTCACAATATTTCTTTTTTTTCCCTACTTTACTCTAAAAAAATGTATTTTATTATCACATTGTTACGTTATTCCCCGTAATTTAGATTTTATTCTCAAAATATTCCTTTTTTTCCCCTACTTTACTCTAAAAAGAATTATTTTATTATCACATTGTTACTTTATTCCCATAATTTTGACTTTATTCTCAAAATATTCCAGTTTTTATTACTTTATTCCCCAAAAAAGATTTTATTATCACATTGTAACTTAATTCACATAATTATGACTTTATTCTCAAAATATTCCAGTTTTTACTACTTTATTCCCAAAAAAATAGATTTTATTATCACATTGTAACTTAATTCACATAATTATGACTTTATTCTCAAAATATTACAGTTTTTACTACTTTATTCCCAAAAAATAGATTTTATTATCACTTTGTTAATTAATTTCCCATCATTTTTACTTTATTCTCAAAATATATATTTCTTTGCCACTTTACTCTCAAAAAAATGAGATTTAATTATCACATTGTTACTTTATTCCCATAAATTTGACTATAATCTCAAAATATTCCAGTTTTTACTACTTTATTCTCAAAAATGAGATTTATTATCACATGCATGTAATAGCATAGTATTGACTGATTGCTTGACAATATTCTGTGTATTACGGTAATGATTCAGCGCTTCTGCGCCTGTTTCTCTGCTCTGTTATGAATGTGTGTTAAAGGTCATAGTTAGTTCATTGCCACTGTAGGCTTATAAACACTACAGAGCACATATTTAACATCCGTTTTCATACTTCCATAATTTAGTTGACATATCTGATTCATGTGCATGCATCTGGTAGCCTATAAAAATATAATCTGCTGCCTTAGAATCCAATTTCAAAACTTCCTTTGTAGGGTATCAAATGAGAAGAGGGATCTGTCATTTGATTTCAAGAACATACTGTACATGAAGATGCTCCAGCATCACAGCTGAGATAAATATAGTACATGTGGTTCTGTGAAGCATTATCAGAGGTTCTGAAGCGGAGAGATACGCCTTATCACAAAACCATACAAGCCATTTTTATTTGCTATCAATAAATTTGCTTTAGCAGCAGTTATATCAGGGCAATAAACTAGACTGCCGTGTCATTAGCTTATTGCTTTTTTTTTTTTTTTTTAAGGGGAGACAGTGCAGGCAAAAACGCTGTTTTGCACCTGTCAAGTTTGAGATTTTGGGCTTTTTTGGTGTTTCATAAATAGTTTTTTCAGACTAGTGGAAAGAAAACATCCAAAAGACACTGTTAAGTGTTTCTATCAATAGTACTTTATTTATTTGTGTCAATAGATTTCAATTACAGTCCATATTTTATTTTAAAGGCTGTTTTTTTATGAGTTTTTCCTCCTACACTGAGCCCTTAAATCTCCACTTACGCACACCAAACTTTAAATTTTTATTCCTGTCTATATCCTGAAGGTTTTTTACAGAGGGATTTGTTCATATTTAATTTGCTTGATTTTATATATTTTATCCCTGCAAAACTTTTTTTAAATATATTGTTTTCTGTCTGTTTTAAGGATTTTCTGAATTATGGAGTGACAAAATGAGACCCAAAATCCCCTCTGTAAAAACATTTGACTCTAATATGTCAAAAAAAATTAAACAAGAGTTTTGAAACTGACTTTATCCAATATTTAGATTTTTGTACAAGAAATGTATGCAAATGTGTGCATAATTATTAAATAATGCCTCATTTGCATACTTTACCCTGACATTTTAGAAAACTTGTAGTATATAAAATGTTTGTAATTATCAATGTAATCAATCAACTGGGTAAGTAAGGTGATAACTATTATTTAATTTATTTACCCTCTTCACCTGCAGTGTCTCGCCTTATGGTGCAACCAGTGTTGAGAAAAGTAATGCATTATTGCATTATTCCCTAAATTCCCTTATTGTGTTACCTAGTTACTTTTTATGGAAAGTAATGTGTTTGCATTGCTTTTTCTCATCTGGGCTGGGCTTCTGTAATTGTTTTTGTTATGTTTAATATAAAAAAATATTTTTTTTGCCAAATGTAAAAGCCCTATCACACCAAAAGTGAATAAATGTTGTTATCTGTCGTTACAGTAGATGACGCAGTCTCTTCCACTCACCATGCATGAATTTATTTGATCTGAAGCACAGCAAAAACAATAAAATTCTATTTTTTTGTGCTTTTTTAAATAACTGTTTTCTATTTGAATATATTTTAAAATGTATGTTTTCCTGTCATTTCAAAACTGCATTTTTGGCATCATTACTCCAGTCACATGTTCCTTCAGAAATCATTCTAATATTCTGATTTGCTGCTCAAAAAAACTTTAATATTACTATTATGTTGAAAACAGGTTTCTTTGATGAATAGAAAGTTCAGCATTTATCTGAAATATAAATATTTTGTAACATTATAAATGTCTTTATCATCAATTTATGATCAATTTAAAGCATCCTTGATAAATAAAAGTATTTATTTCTATACTTTCTTTGCCAAAAAGAAAGAAAAACAATGATACTGACTCCAAGCTTTTAAATTACAAAAGCTTTTTTATTTCGGATAAATGCTGATCTTTGGATCTTTCTATTCATCAAAGAATCCTAAAAAAAAATTTACCCAACTGTTTTTTTTAAATAGCGATAATAAAAATAAAAAATGATTTCTGAAGGCTCAAGTAACACTGAAGACTGGAGTAATGATGCTGAAAATGTAGCTTTGATCACAGGATTAAATTAGATTTTAAAATATATTCAAATAGAACGCAAGTATTTTAAATAGTAAAAATATTTTACAGTTTTACTGCTTTTGCTGTTTTTTTTTTTTTTTTTTTTTTTTTGATAAAAAAAATGCAGGTTTGGTAACCAGAAGAGACTTCTTTAAAAAAAAAAAACATTAAAAATCTGGTAGTGTATAAATCAAATTACATGCAATATTTATTTAAAGCGGCTTCATATGTGGCTCATCCCATTAGAATTTATTGTTTTATTAAAATATATCTCTTAAATGCGTGTGTCAATTACTGGCTGCACATTAATATGTTTTATATATTAATTTAATTTTTTATTCTCCTTGCTGTAACACTCTCTCACACTCTCTATAGGCCTATATATTCTCTATATTCTCTATAGGCCTATAAAAAAGAAAGAAGTAAAAATATTCTGTTGTCATTTCACATTTATTTGCTGTAGCTTAAACATAAAAACTGAAACAAAAATTATATCACATGTTCTAAAACGAAAGAAGATAGTAATTTCTTGATGATTTTGTGCATGAGTAAATTCACTTCCTGTCAGCAGGGTTTGAAGCTCATGAAGACTAGAAGAGTGCTTTGGTTGTTCCCAGGGGGGAACGTGTGACATGAATAGTGTTAGCGATGAAGCTCCTTCCTCCTCCTGCTGCCTTCTCTGATTCTCTGCAACCTGTAGGTCTTTCGGGCCACTTCACGCTCTTTCTCCTGCACCTCTGTGTCATCCAGCACCTCCAGACTGGGGATCTGACTGATCACATACTGCCTGTCATACAGAAATACAGCAGTTAGGATGGACTAGAATATAGTATATATAGCCTACCCCTGGTTTCACAGACATGTCTTAAGCCTAGTCCTAAAATGTAAATCTGAGCTGTTTCAACTGAAAGAAACTTGCACTGACTGATCTTACAATATAGCAGTGCCAAGATGCACAGGAGTAATGTTTTTTCTAAGGCACGTTTATATGTCTTAATTGAACTATGGCCTAATTCTGGCTTAGGTTAAGCCCTGTCTATGAAACCGGGCCCTAATGCATAGAGTCTAGATTGTTCAGATTCAAACTTACTGACACAAATATTAAAGCTCAGCTTAAGATATTGTACTGAAATCTGCTTTAGCAAACCATGACCACTAGATGGTAGTACACCTTTTTGAAGAAGAAGTGTGCTTAACTGTACTGAATTTGCACTTGTAGTGTACTTCAAATTTTGAAAGTATAGATTTAGAAGTTTGTATTTGCAGATATTATATGTACTCAATACTTGGTAGGGGCTCCTTTTGCTTTAATCACTGCCTCAGTTCGGCGTGGCATGGAGGTGATCAGTCTGTGGCACTGCTGAGGTGGTATCCCATGTGAAAATAAAGTGTACTTGAGTGCACTAAAAAAATACTTGGTAACACTTTACAATAAGGTTCTTTAGTTAACATTAGTTAACCACAATAGCTAACATGAACTAATAATGAGCTGCACTTATACAGCATTATTGTAAAGTGTTACCAAATGCGTAAATTCAAGAAAGTACATTATGTCACGGGTGAGAAATCACACAACAAGGTCGCTCGGTGAAATAGCCCCGGAGGGTGGATTTATTAAATACTTTTTAAAAGTGAAGGAAGAAATAAGGGTGAGTGCTGCTTCGTGGCTGGTGCTCCTGTGAAATCCTCGTGCTCATGAAGGTGGGTGTCCAGGCGTGCTCAATCGGGCTGTCGGTCACTCGCTGCCTTCTGTGTTACGAGAGAGAAAAGGTTAGTTCAGCATGAGACAGTTGTCTGTCGAAGTGTGAACGGTGGCGGCTTTTCAAGCCGCTTGATGGCGATCGGCAGCTGTGACCGATCAGCCCGTGATGAGGACGTGCAGGTGTGCTGCGTCTGTTGCCAGGGCGACGCTGATGAGCCCAGAGAGACTAGTCACATCCCCCCCCCCAAGAGTCGCTCTGGCCCTAGGAACGAGAGGAGACAGTAGGGGTGAGATAAGGGGTGGGTGGGGAATGACCCCTGACAGACCTGCAAAAGCTGTCCACATCCGTGAGAGTCCATCGGTATTGGCGTTGGCGGCCCCGGCCCGATGTCGCACTTCAAAGTGGAAGTCCTGGAGCGCGAGGAACCAGAGGGTCACCCTGTCGTTGGTATCCTTGGCCCGGGCCATCCACTGTAGTGGGGCATGGTCGGTCACCAGGATGAACTTACGGCCGAGGAGGTAATAGCGCAGCTCCTGGACTGCCCACTTGATGGCCAGGGCCTCCTTCTTGACGGCGGCGTAGTTCTTTTCAGCCTTGGACAGCTTCCTGCTGCTGTAGATAATAGGATGCTCCTCACCTTCCTGAATCTGGGACAGGACGGCTCCTAGTCCGGTATCAGAAGCATCCGTTTGCAGCAGGAAGGGGCGGCTAAAGAGGAGAAGTTGGGGATAAAACAGCGATAGTACCCCGCCAACCCCAAAAAGGCTCGTACCTGGGACTTCGTCTGTGGTTTCGGAGCGGTCCGGATGGCCTCCACCTTCTTTTCTTGGGGCCGGATGAGGCCCCGGCCAACCTGGAAGCCCAGGTACTTTGCCTCGGATAGCGCTAGGTGGCATTTGTGGGGGTTGGCAGTCAGTCCAGCCCGCCGGAGCTCCGAGAGCACCCTCCGCAGATGTTCCAGATGTTCATCCCATGCCTCGGAATGGACCACAATGTTGTCCAAATAGGCGGCCGTATAAGCTTGGTGGGGCCTCAGGATGATGTCCATCATGCGCTGGAATGTTGCAGGCGCTCCATGCAGGCCGAAGGGGAGGGTCCGGTTCTGCCAGTGGCCACTAGGGGTAGAGAAAGCAGTCTTTGGTTTAGCAGAAGGTGAAAGTGGTACCTGCCAGTATCCCTTGGTTAGGTCCAGGGTAGAGATGTACCGGGCCCTCCCCAGGCGGTCCAACAGCTCGTCAACCCGAGGCATGGGATAGCCGTCGAATTCGGAGACTTCGTTGAGGCGGCGGAAGTCGTTGCAGAAGCGGAGGGTGCCATCCGGCTTGGGTACCATCACAATGGGGCTGGACCATGGGCTGCGAGATGGTTCGATTACCCCCAACTTCAGCACTTCCTGGATTTCCTCCTCAATAGCCTGCCGACGAGCTTCTGGGACTCGGTAGGGTCGTTGCCTGACGATCTCTCCAGGGGGCATCCTGATGTCGTGGTGGATGACGTTGGTCTGCCCGGGCCTGGAGGAGAACACATCCGTAAACTGACTGACCAGGTGTTGCAGCTCGGTCTTCTGGGCAGCCGACAGGTGGGGATTCATGTCGACAACCACGGGATCGGTGAGACTGAGGGCAACGACCTGGTCTCTGGTTCCTTGCCACCTCTTCAGTAGGTTAATGTGATATAACTGCTCTGCTTGTCTTCTTCCAGGTTGGCGCAGGCGGTAAGTAACCGGTCCAACCTCCACGACGGTATAAGGGCCTTGCCATGATGCCAGGAACTTACAAGCAGAGGTGGGGACCAGAACCATGACCCTGTCTCCTGGCTGGAACTCCCGTGGCTGCGCTGCCCGATTATAGTGGCGTTGTTGGGCCTGCTGTGCCTTGCTGAGATGTTCCCGGAACATGGCATGACATGGTCGATCCTTTCCCTCATTTGCTTGACGTGCTCGATGACCGTGCGGTGGGGAGCAGGCTGCTGCTCCCAAGCTTCCTGAGCAACATCCAGCAGCCCCCGTGGCTGGCGGCCGAACTGGAGCTCGAAGGGGATGAAACCAGTTGAGGCTTGGGGGACCTCACGGATGCCGAAGAGGACGTAGGGGATCATGAGGTCCCAATCCCGCTTGTCCTCCGCCGCAACCCTTCGGAGCATCTGTTTGAGGGTCTGATTGAAGCGTTCAACGAGTCCGTCGGTCAGCGGGGTGGTAGACGGTCGTCCTCAACTGTTTCACCCACAGCAGCCTGCAGAGGTCAGCTATTAGCCGGGACATGAACGGTGTTCCCTGGTCAGTCAGGATCATCCCGGCCGGCCAACAGAAACAGCTCGTGGGTGATAGCTTTCGCTTTGGCTTTCCGCAGGGGGACTGCTTCTGGATACCGGTTGGAGTAATACACGATGACAAGGATGTGTTCATGTCCTCGTGCAGACTTAGGCAACGGCCCCTCAATGATGGGTAAGGGAATTAGCGGACTGGGGGGAGGAGTCCTGGGGGCCGTGCGTTGGCAGGTCGGGCAGGCTTTGCAGAATCCCTTCACGTCGGCCTCCAGGCCTGGCCAGTGGAAACGATTCCGGATCCGCTGGATGGTGTTAGCCGCTCCTCGGTGACCTGCCATCGGATGTGAATGGGCTAACTCCAGGATGGTCTCCGTCTTCGTCCGTGGAATGAATAAGAGCTCCTTCTCCTCCCCCCTTTGGATGGAAGCCCAGGTTTCTTTGACAGTGGCCTTCAGCTCATCTTCATTTTTTGGTCTCTTGTTTCTTATTTTCCTATTCAATACCCCATAGATTCTCCACTGGGTTCAGGTCTGGTGAGTTTGCTGGCCAGTCAAGCACACCAACACCATGGTCATTTAACCTGCTTTTGGCAGTGTGAACAGGTGCCAAATCCTGCTGAAAAAAAATGAAATCAGCATTTTTTAAAAACTAGACAGCAGAATGAACCATGAAGTGCTCTAAAAGTTCTTGGCAAACAGCTGCAGTGGTCTTTAAAAAACTCAGTGGACCGACACCAGCAGATGACATTGCACCCCAAATCATCACAGACTGTGGAAACTTAACACTGGACTTCAAGCAACTTGGGCTATGAGCTTCTCCGCCCTTCCTTCAGACTCTAGGACCTTGGTTTCCAAATGAAATACAAAAAGAGGACTTTGGACCACTGGGCAACAGTCCATTTCTTCTTCTCCTTAGCCCAGGTAAGACGCCTAAGACATCATCTGTGGTTCAGGAGTGGCTTAACAAGAGGAATATGACAACTGTAGCCAATTCCTTGATATGTCTCGGTGTGGTGGCTCTTGATGCCTCGACCCCAGCCTCAGTCCATTCCTTGTGAAGTTCACCCAAATTTTTTAATCGATTTTGCTTGACAAGCCTCTCAAGGCTGCGGTTCTCTCGGTTGGCTGTGTATCTTTTTCTTACACACTTTTTCTTTCCTTTCTGTTAACATGCTTGGATGCAGCACTCTGTGAACAGCCATCTTCTTTGGTAATGAATGTTTGTGGCTTACCCTTCTTGTGAAGGGTGTCAATGATTGTCTTCTGGACAACTTTCAGATCAACAGTCTTCCCCATGATTGTGTAGCCTAGTGAACCAAACTGAGAGACCATTTTGAAGGCTCAGGAAACCTTCACCATATTCTAATTTGTTGAGAGAGTGAATTGGTGGGTTTTTGTTAAATGTGAGCCAAATCATCACAATTATTACTTCAGTCTGTGTTCATTGAATTTATTAACAATTTGAGTTGAATTACTGAACTTTTCCACAACATTATAATATATATATATATAATTTATTTAGATGCACCTGTAAGTAATTGTAAGTATTGTTTTAAAGTATATTCTTTCCATAATACATTTTCTTTGTAATAGTATGCTAAAGTGTACTTGTTTTTCACAAGGGTGTCATACGTAATAATATTAGTATTTCATACATCATGTCTTATGATTACCTGTAATCCATATACTGCGTGAGACTGCCTCCATTAAAGTAACTCGGTGCTGCTTCATTGTTCATCATACTGAGAATTCTACAAAGAAAACAAACAGATAAATCACTGGACGTGTAAAAAAAAACATTATTACTGTATGTCTACTGAGTTACAGTTGAGGTCAAAAGTTTACATCCCCCTTTCAGAATCTGCAAAATTCTGGAATCATACAAAATGCATGTTATTGTTTATTTAGTACTGACCTGAATAAGATATTTCACATTTAAGATATTTACCACAAGAGAAAATAATAGCTGAATTTATAAAAATGACCCTGTTGAAAGGTTTACATCCCCTTGGTTCTTAATACTGTTGTTTCCTGAATGATCCACAGCTGTGTTTAGTTTAGTGATAGTTGTTCATGAGTCCCTTGTTTGTCCTGAACAGTTAAACTGCCTGCTGTTCTTCAGAAAAATCCTTCAGGTCCCACAAATTTTTTGGTTTTTCAGCATTTTTGTGTATTTGAACAACAATGACTGTATGATTTTGAGATCCATCTTTTCACACTGAGGACAACTGAGGGACTCATATGCAACTATTACAGAAGATCAAACACTTACATTTAAACACAAACAAATTTTCACCGTTAGGCCTATTAAAACTATTATAAAGTGTATACAGAAAGTGACATTATTACCAACTTTGATCTATCGTGTGTTTAAGCACTCTAAAAAAGTGATTTATCGTTATAGACTCTACAGCTGCCAACACTGTGAATTGTGAAATGAATCTCTTATTTACATCCTATGTACATCTGCGCTTTGTTGTTTATGATGATGAGGGAATTCAAAAGTTGCTTGCACTTAACAAAACTGATGAGTTTCAGCAAAGACTCAGTTGAATGCCTCTGATTGGCCATTGCTTTCCTAAGCTCAACAGAATCGTGTGTGAATCGTTTACAATGCACAACAATGAAAAAATGCCTAAAATGGTGCAACATTAGCAGATCTTAATTTAATGCCGTAATCAACACTTTTTTTTATTTATTGTCACTTTGTTAGCAACATATGTAAAAGATTTAATTTGTTGTGCAGGGGCATTTTTGTCCAATTTAGTGTCATTTTTTTCCCCCAAGTCCGGGTAAATTTCATTTATTTTGTCTTCTGGGAAACATGAAACTATCTTCTGTAGCCTCTAAAGGGCAGTACTAAATGAAATATATATATATGATATTTCGGCAAAATAAGAAAAATGTACATGTCCATTCTGCTCAAAGTTTTCACCCCCGGCTCTTAATGCATGGTTTTTCCTTCTGATGCATCAGTGAGTGTTTGAACCTTCTGTAATAGTTGCATATGAGTCCCTCAGTTGTCCTCAGTGTGAAAAGATGGATCTCAAAATCATGCAGTCATTGTCGGAAAAGGTCCAAATACACAAAAATGCTAAAACACCAAAGAATTTGTGGGACCTGAAGAACAGCAGGCACTTTAACTGTTCAGGACAAACAAGGGACTCATAAACAACTATTAGTAAACAAATAAACACAGTATTGAGAATCAAGAGGATGTACATTTTTGAACGGGTCATTTTTATAAATTGAGCTATTATTTTTTATTGTGGACTATATGTGAACATCTTTTATGGGAAATTTCTAAATCAGGTCAGTACTAAATAAACAATGATATGCATTTTATATGATCCCTCTTATTTCAGTAAAATAATTAACATTTTGTAGATTCTGAGAGGGGGATGTAAACTTTTGACCTCAACTGTATGTATGAATGGATGTTCTTGGACCTCTACCGCAGAAAGCTGATGAACTCACTTGATATTTGGGAACTTGCAGCAGATCTCCTCCACAATAATGGGCAGGTTGCTGATTTTGTTCTTGTTGATCCACAGGGTGGTGAGGCTGGGCATGTAGGGGAATTTGACATGCGCGCTGTAGTTATTACAGTCCAGGATGAGTGTGCTGAGCTTCTCCAAACCGGCCAAAAGAGCTGGGTTCCGTTAGCAACTCGGTTAAGGGGAATCACACGAAAAGTTAACCCTATTTAATCATGACTGATCGCCTATGCACATTTCTTAGGCATCTAAATCATCAACATGATCAAAATTGTTGCACAGAACCTACTACATGCTTTCTGTCATCTGATTGATGTTCATAGTTCATAGTTTTTTAGCACATAAAAGTCCTTAAATATAATTGTAAAATTGTCCAACTTGTGATTCGTGCTTTTTTAATCTTGTAAATATTGTGAAATATTTTTACTATTTAAAATAACTGTTTTCTATTTGAATATAATTTCAAATGTAATTTATTCCTATGATCAAAGCTGAATTTTCAACATCATTACTCCAGGCTTCAGTGTCACATGATCCTTCAGAAATCATTCTAATATGCTTATATTTACATATAAGAAAATCTAGTTCTAGTTACACCCATGACAAAGATATCTGATTCTACAAAGGATACTCATCCAGCAGGTTGTAACTGAGGTCCAGAACCTCCAGAGATTCGTGTTGTAGAAGTATAGTGTCATAGGGAATCTCCAAGAGGCTCTGGTAGGCAAAAGAGAGTCTCTGGAGGCCCAAAACCACAGCAGGACCGCCGGGGGTGGAGGGCCCGGTCTCCATATCACCGCTCTCACAATCGTCACTACGGTCAGCAGTCCTCCACCACGGCATCAGGACACATTATGAGCTGATCCACCTCCCGACACTGTAAAAAAGATGTTTTTTTTTTTTCAGTTTATGTCAATAATTATGGGTACATTTTATTACTTTACAACTATTTATTAAATTTACTAGCAATTTCTGGGTGGAAATGGTTTCAAAGTAAATCCTACACTGCAAAAAATGCTTTTCTAGCTTAGATTTTTTGTCTTGTTTCCAGCCAAAATATCTAAAAATCAAGAAGGATTTTCTAGTCGAGTAAAAATTATTTTCTTGTATTCAGAAAAAACAAGTCAAAATTAAGTGAGTTTTTGCTTAGAACAAGCAAATTAATCTGCCAATGGGGTAAGCAAAAAAATCTTATTTTAAACAGAAAACAATAATATTTTTCTAACCCCATTGGCAGACTATTTTGCTTGTTTCAAGCAAAAATGCACTTAATTTTGACTTTTTTTTCTGAATACAAGACAATAATTTTTACTCATCTAGAAAATCCTTCTTGATTTAAGAATTTTTAGATATTTTGGCTGGAAAAAAGACAAAAAATCTAAGCTAGAAAATAATTTTTTGCAGTGTACTGACTTCTTAGGCTACTCCCAGAACTCTACTCTTTTCTTAGATTTATTGTCTTGTTTCCAGTCAAAATATCTAGGAATTCTTAAATCAAGAAGGATTTTCAAGACAAGTAAAAATGATTTTCTTTTTTAAAAAACAAGTCCAAATTAAGTGCGTTTTTGCTTAAAACAAGCAAAATAATCTGCCAACGGGGTTTGAAAAATATTATTGTTTTCTGTTTAAAATAAGATTATTTTTCTTACCCCATTGGCAGATTATTTAGCTTGTTCTAAGCAAAAACTCATTTCATTTTTACTTGTTTTTACTGAAAACAAGAAAATAATTTTTACTTGTCTAGAAAATCCTTCTTGATTTAAGAATTTTTAGATATTTTGGCTGAAAACATGACAAAAAATCTAAGTAAGAAAAGCATTTTTTGCCGTGATTTGGGGGGAGCCAGGAAAGGAACATAGTCATTTGCCTTATTATGAGTCAGTGTACCATCAGAATAATTTTTAAACTGATCTCTGTTTTATCATGAGAGCCAAATAAAGTAACACAACACTAAGGCCATTGAATTATATTAATGCATTGCTAATACATTATTCAAATAAAGAATATCATGTTGCTTTTGAAATCTGGTCTTTAAATTTTTTTTAGTATTTTTTTCAGTAGTTAAACTGTATGTTGTTCATCAGAATTTCCCACTTCCACACTTCAGAAAGAGAAAGCATGATTTCGGTGCATATGAAACTTGTGGTAAATACATATCAATTCATCCCCACTGACAGATAAAGATTCCAAAAGTGGGATTTCCCAGCAGTCATAAAAGAATCATTTTTGATTCAAGCAAGAGTCTTACAGTAAACAGTTCTAAAACAGAACCTTTTTTTTCTTAATGTAAAAAAAATTATTCACTATAAAGAACCTATGGATTTTAAAGTTTCCTTATGGAACCATAGGTGTCAACAGAGAGTTTTTCATACAGTCACAAAAACTGTATTTGTAATTCTATAGGTCAGAATCGTAACACTTACCAGGGTTTTCCAGCAGTATCTGCACTGAGATGGTAAGTGAGTCCGTCTGCATATACGACCCTTTCTGCACAAACAAAATACCTTCTTTCATGGCTGGAAATGGGATCACAAGATGGGATAATCACATTGCCTGTTAACCCTTGCCTTGGGGTTTACTTGAACAGGTCACAAAAATAGGTCAACAGCTTTTATGATTTAGCTGATGCTAATAAGTGTGCCAGTTTTTAAGCTCACCCTTTTTAAGATGATAGATAGATAGATAGATAGATAGATAGATAGATAGATAGATAGATAGATAGATAGATAGATAGATAGATAGATAGATAGATAGATAGATAGATAGATAGATAGATAGATAGATAGATACTGTTTTGTTTAGTGATAGTTGTTCATGACTGTCAAACTGTCCGCTGTCCAAACTGTTCATCTTTTCACACTGAAGACAACTGAGGGACTCATATGCAACTATTACAGAAGGTTCAAACGCTCACTGATGCATTGAGAGCTGGGGGTGAAAACTTTTGAATTTTAAGATCAGGGTAAATTTAACTTATTTATGTTCTGGGAAACATGTAAGCATATTCTGTAGCTTCTGAGAGGCAGTACTAAATGTAGAAAATATAATATTTAGGCAAAATAAGAAAAATGTCCACATCTCCATTCTGTTCAAAAGTTTTCACCCCTGGCTCTTAATGCGTTGTTTTCCTTCTGGAGCATCAGTGAGCGTTTGAACCTTCTGTAATAGTTGCATATGAGTCCCTCAGTTGTCCTCGGTGTGAAAAGATGGATCTCAAAATCAAACAGTCATTGCTGGAAAGGGTTCAAATACACAAAAATGCTGGAAAACCAAAGAATTTGTGGAACCTGAAGGATTTTTCTGAAGAACAGCAGGCACTTTAACTGTTCAGGACAAACAAAGGACTCATGCACAACTATCACTAAACAAAAAAAGCAACAACAATACAGTATTAAGAATCAATTGTATGTAAACTTTTGTACAGGGTCATTTTTATCAATTCAACTATTTTCTCTTGTGGACTAAATACCTTATTTAGGACAGTACTAAATAAAAAAATAACACGCATTTTGTATGATCTCTCTTAATTTAGTAAAGTAATTAACATTTTGCAGATTCTGCAAGGTGTATGTAAACTTTTGACCTCAGAAGATAGAGAGACAGACAGTGAAACATAGATTTGATGTGATTCGTCTTATTTTTGTTAAGTTGTGTATTTAATGTTACATTTTGTGTTGTTTAGGTTATGTCATTAGCATTATGGCGTTTCGTATGTGTTTATGGCACTGTTCTCTGTCAAAATAAGTTAACAGTATTAGTCACAGGCCACTTATAAGATACTTTGACCTATCATGTGGCATTCTGTTTTACTACTTCTATGATTGTACATGTTATCAATATATGTTATGGTGTAAGGAAAATGAAGGGTTGGTTTAAGCTTCCGTGTTTTCCATTTGCCTGCTGGATTTGACTTTAAAATGAAAATGTCGTCGCTAGGAAACTCCCCTTGTTTTTGTTTACAGATTCTCTCCAGATTGTTTTGTTCTAGGCTTCGCTTTCCATATTTTGGGTATGATGCAATCCGGTCTCAACCAGAAGCCGCGCCCACTTACTGGACTTTCTCGAAACGTAACGAAACGTGCCCTACGTGATTTCCCAGCGTAAACACGCAAGTCCCGCCCCCGCACGGAAACGTCATCACATCATATATAAGCGCTCGCCGTCAGTCACAACAGCATTTCTACTTACGGCACAGAAGAATGAAACACGTGAAATACAATCCGAGCGAGAGATGTTTATGAACAAAGCGATCATGGAGTATATGTTTGAATCGAAGTCGACTTATTGCTCAAAAAGCGTTTTTGAGTACGTTAGTAAGTTCAGCGTTGGAAAACTAAACGTTCATTGGAGCGACTGCCAAGCGACAGGTTGAACAAACGCACAAAGGTAAGAACGCCTAACGTTAGTTTTATGGCAAGCCGTTTTAACGTTGACTATGGATTTTTGATATCAACAAAATAATTTTCACTTGTTACAATGCTACCTGATATCAGGAATTAAATTTCAACTAGTAAAAACTATCATTCTTGATATCGGTAATTGTATTTTAGCTAGTTAAATGTCACAATAGGCTACCATTCAAATTCAATTGTTGGTATCATGAATTGATTTCTTACTAGTAGAAATTCTAAATGCACATGAGCTTCGTATTTCTTACTAGTAAAAATAAATGTATTGATATTAGTAATTACATTGTTAATTCTTCTTGATATCTGTAAATATTTGTCAACATGTTACGTTTGTTGTTCATGATATCTAAAAAATGCATTTCTGATATCAGAATATATAAAATACCTTTTTTACTGGTAACCATCACTTTCATGAAACCAGAAATTATTATTTATCTAAAAAATGAAAATTTCTACTAGTTAGCAATTCAATTGTCGGTATCAAGAATTAATTTCTTACTAGTTGAAATTCTAAATGCACATATGAGCTTTGTATTTCTTACTAGTAAAATGAATTTATTGATATCAATAATTACATCATTACTAGTAAAAATGCGAATTCCTAATGTCAAGAATTCAATTCAGTGTTAATTCTTATCTGTAAATATTTTTCAACATTTGTTGTTTATGACATCTGAAAATGCATTTCTGATATTTAAAATGACTTTCTTACTAACAACAATCACATTCGTGATGTCAGGAATTATTGTTGATCTAAAAAATGAACGTTTTTGTAATAGTTAGCAATTCAGTTGTTGATATCAAGAATTGATTTCTTTCTAGTTAAAATTCGAATTACAAATAAAACTTCTTATTAGTATAAATAAAGTTGATATCATTTAAGCAAATGTGAATGTTGATCTCAAGAATTAAATTGTTACTAGTTGAAATGTTAATTCTTGATATCCGCATCATATAATAAATGTATATTATCATGTTTGCTGTGTTTAAATTATTATATAACCAGTGATTCACTAAATTGCTTAACACATGAATTATTGGTGTATCAAATACAAATATTTAGTTTTTCAACATATCATGACTGTTTGTTGATACACTCTTAAAAACAACTAGTATGGCAAGCAATTTTGACTTTTATTTATTTGCAGGAGTTCTTGATATCAAAAATTACATTTTCACTAGTTAAAATGCTAATCGATGATATCAGGAATTAAATTAAGAACTATAATTCTTGATATCTAATTGTATTTTCACTAGTTGTCACCATTCTAATTTAATTGTTTATATCAAGAATTGATTTCTTACTAGCTTCTCACATATCAGAAATGCCATTCCTACTAGTAAAAATCTTATCAGATATCAGTAATCATGTGGTTGCTAGTGCAAATGTCTATTCTTGATTTCAACAATTGAATTGCCACTAGTAAAAATTCTTTTTTTTTTTTTGAATGCAGAAATTACTGTCTTAATTACTGATATCGTCAATACATTTTCAGATATCAGAAATAACAAATGCAACTTGTTGAAATGTATTTACAGATATCAATAATTAACATTTCAACTAGCAACAATTGAATTTGTTTTTTTGATTTTTACTAGTACGAAACACAAAGCTGATAAATGCATTTAGAATTTTCTCTAGTAAGAAATACATTCTTGATATCAACAATTGAATTCGAATGGCAGCCTATGTTGACATTTAACTAGTGAAAATACAATTACAGATATTAAGAATTATAGTTTTTACTAGTTGAAATTTAATTCCTGATATCAAGAATTGGCATTTCAAACAGTGAAAATTTAATTGATATAAAGTAATGTTGTTTCTAGTATCAAACATAGCCATTGTTACCAGTAAAAATCCATTTGCTAATGTTAAGAATGATCGATTTTAACTAGTGAAAATTAAATTGTTGATATCAAGAACTCATATCCTGCAAATAAATAAGTTAAAATGGCTTGCCATACTAGTGTTTTTTTTTTGTAAAAGTCCTGATATGTCGAAAAATTTAATATTTGTATTCGATACATTAATAAAACGAGTAATATGTTAAACGATTTATTGAATCACTTATTATATAATAATTGAAATACAGCAAACATGGTAATACCGCGGTAACTGTAGGTGTTTTTGTTGTTAGTAAAGTAAACCGCATGTTATGAAAGGCAGGGCTTGTCACATTGTTCTGTGTCATAGTATGTTGTAGCAACAATGCAGTTAACACCTTTTTTGGGTGACTAAGAAGCTTTTACTGGTTTAATAAACTATTGCATATGTTTGTTTTTTCCAGATTAAATCTGATTATGGCACCATTCACCATTTGCACGCATCGCCCGCTGCCGTATCAGTGCGGTTTACCTCAGAAAGCTTTGTTTTTGCAATCCAAGATGAGTCCTGAGCTTTTATCCGGTTCACCTGGAGTGAATGAAGATCTACCTCTTAGTCATTTTTGCAGAACGTCGATCATGAAGAAGATCAGAGTCCATCTGTGGCACGTCATCTGGAGAGTTGTGAACTTTTGTACGAGTGTGAGCGAGCTTTTCAGCTCCAAGATGTTTTTCTTCATCTGTGTGGGACAAAACATGACCATGAACATGATCAGCGCGTTGAAGAAGAACAGTGTGGAGGCCTTGGAGCATCCAGGCCTTGGATGTGAAATCAAGGATGAAGATTCAGAGGTCATTATGGAGCTTGATGACAAAGAGTCTGCTGCTGATGAGCAGGAATTGTTTGTGATTGATTGGGATGAAGAGGAAGAGGATGAAGCCAGGCTCTCAGAATGGGAGTCTGGTGAAGAAACTGATGAGGAGGAGGAAGAAGATGAGGATGAGGAGGACTGTCAGACCAAGGATGAGGATTCTGAATGGTCCGATGAGGATGATGATGATGAAGGAGATTCTGAGGCATCAGCAGAAAGTCTTGAGCTTTGGGAATCCTTCCTCAACAACAGTGACCCCTACAATCCTCTGAGATTCTGCTCGCCTGTCGGATCCAGAACAAACACTAAGAAAAACCAACAAACTCCCTGCTCACAGAGCAAAACTCAATCTGAACCAGCTGAAAGACTAGAAGAGTGTGAGCCAGAGCCAAAACCAAACTCAAAGGAGAAGGGGAAGAAGGTAAATATGGCATGGAAATCAGTCAATGCTATTTATGTTTTATATTTTTATTTAGATTTTCATTAATTTTTAGATTAAGTTTTAGTAGTTTTAATTTCTTATTTTAGTACTTAAACCTTTTTTGCTCAATGTTTTTTCTTCTTTTAGCCTCAAGACAATTTTAAATCAACATTTCTAATTTAATATTTATATTTTATTTCTGTTCTATTTCAATTAAAGATGAAAACAACTTTTAATTCATTTTAGTTAATAACTAACATTTTAAATAAGACTAAATTTTAGCTGTATAGAGAAAAAAAACTGAATCCAAAAATATAAAAATATTTAACATGAATTAAACAATATAAATAGTAAAATGTAAGACAGAAATAAAATAATAACCATAGAAACTTTGCATAGTATTCTAATCTATACACAATTCTTTAATTTAATTTAAATGTAATTTTTTTTTTAAGTGCAATATTTATATTTTGTTTTATTTCAAATGATTTAATCGTTTTTGTTTTGGTTAACGATAACCGCACTGATGGAAACAAATTTTATAACAAAACCAAAAACTCATAAATTAATAATATTATTTTAAACAGCGTTATTTTAATTAAGTACTTAAATTAGATAAATATAAGTGTATATATAAGTGAATAAACCATAATAAAACATTAGTATTGTGAATCATACTCAATAATTTTTTTTTAAATAATATTCTAAGTTATGCATACAATTTTATGCAACATTTATAATTTTCATTTAATTTAAATGTAATTTTTTTTTTAATGCAACAGTAATAAAATGATAAATAAACATAAACCCTATTTTTGTTATTGTGAATTATACCTAATTTAATTTTTAATATATACATAATTCTAGGCAACATTTGTAATTTTCCATTTAATTTAAGTTTACATTTTTTTTTTTTTTTTCTGTAGTAATTTTATGTTGTTTCAACCTTTTAAATGAACATGCATTTTAGTAGTTTTTGTTTTGGCTAACAATAACAGTACTGGAAACAATTTTTTTTATGTACAGACAAAAACAGAATCTAAATAAATGAATAATATTATTTAAAACAGTAGTCTTTTAATGAATTGCTTAACATAAATTAATAGTTCAAGTAAATGGTAATAAAATAATTAAGATTTTATATGTACAGACAAAACAACTATTAAAAAGCATTTGTTAATTAAATAAACGTAAATTAAATTAATTACAAAAAAAAACAAATATTTAAAACAGTAGTCTTTTAATGAATTACTTTAAAATAAAATAATATAAGTTAAAAGTAACAAGTAATAAAATTATAAAATATTATTTTAATTGTAAAATTAAACAAATACTTCAAATAGATAAAATAAGTTAATAAAATAATTAAATTTAGGGGGAAAAAACTATTTTTTTTGTACTGTGAATTATAATTCTTGAAAAAGAAAGAAAGAAAGAAAAACCCTTGGCAAAAGTGGCACAAGATTGAGCAACAGGCCAAAAATAATTTTAGATTTTTGTATGGTTCTAGATCATGGTTGCTACAATAAAGCTAAAAAACACAAAGTCATCTTCTCATGACAACAGCTGACAGCAGCTAGTAATCAAATGACTTTCTGTAACTCAGGATGTCACATGAGCCATGACTCACGCTCAATGACTAACATGCAGATGGTTTCTGCGGTCAGAGGTTGAACAAACTGCAGTGTGTGCTCTTCTGATAACATGGCTGTGTTTTCTTCTATTTCAGGTGTGTTTCAGCGATAAGGTGGCTGTGCACCCCCTGGTGGCGTGGAGTTTTGCGAGCAGGGCCGCGAGGGACGGCTCTTGTTGGATGCAGATGGCCAGAGACAGAGAGCGTTTCAGAAGAAGAGTGGAGAGCATTGAGACCGTCCTCAAGCCCTGTTTGACAGCTGAACACAGAGCCGGCGTGTGGGAGAGACTTCACAGCAAAACATCCTCATAACACTTCAGAATGTAGTGGTGTAATTTTCGGTGCTTTTAGTTTCGAAAACTGATTTTTTTTTTTTTTTTTTTTTTTTTTTTTATTGTGTAATTTACATTGTTACAATATTGTGGTGCACTTTATTTTTATTATTTCTTTTTTATGTTTTGAACAGGTGTATCTTGATTGTACTACTAAACACTGTAATACTTGGATAATTTATATGGCAGCTGAAAAATAAACTTTTCTGACATTTATCCTTTATTGTTTGAGGTAAATTTGTCAGTGCATGTGCATTTTTTATGCACTTAAAGGAATAGTTCTAAAACTAAAATGCTGAAAAAATACTACATTTTTACTACTATCACACTGAGGAGAACTGAGGGACTCATATGCAACTATTCCAGAAGGTTCAAACACTCACTGATGCTTCGGAAAAAACAATGCATTAAGAGCCGGGGGTGAAAACTTTTGAACAGAAATGAGGATATGTATATTTTTCTTATTTTGCCTATATATATATATATATATATATATATATATATATATATATTTATATATATTTATTATTATTATTATTTTTTTTTTTTTTTTTTTTTTTTTCATTTAGTACTTCCATTTAGAATCTACAGAACATACTTACATGTTTCCCAAAAGACAAAAATAAGTCAAATTTACCCTGATCTTCAAATTCCAAGTTTTTTATGCACTTAAAGGAAAAGTAAATAGCAAAAATAAAAAATGATGAAAAAGTACTATTTTACTACTATCACACTGAGGACAACTAAGGGACTCATACGCAACTATTACAGAAGGTTCAAACACTCACTGATGCTCCAGAAGGAAAAACAATGCATTAAGAGCTGGGGGTGAAAACTTTTGAACAAAATGAGGATATGTACATTTTTCTTATTTTGCCTAAATATAATATTTTTTTCATTTAGTGCTGCGATTTAGAAGCTACAGAAGATACTTGTTTCCCAAAAGACAAAAATAAGTCAAATTTACCCTGATCTTCAAATTCCAAGGTTTTTTTTCATGCACTTAAAAGAATAGTTCAACTAAAAATAGAAAATGCTGAAAAAGTACTACATAAAAAAAATACTATTAATGTACTGTACCATCCAAGATGAAGATAAGTTTGCTGCTTCATCAGATTTGTTGCATTCCATCACTTGCTCACCAGTGTAGTGAATGGGTGCCGTCAGATCTAAACAGCTGATTAAACATCACAATAATCCACACCACTCCAGTCTATGAGTTAAAATCTATCATTAAGACATTTTAACTTTAAACCATCGTTTCTAGACAAAATATGAGTCCATAATTCATAATAATGCTTCCTCCAGTGAAAAAGTCAATTTCCTGTTGTCATCTTGGATCAAAATCCACTCAAATATTTGTTTAGAGCCGTTTTGGTTTGTAAACAGAATGATTATAGACTCATTTTATAGCTGGAAGCAATGTTTAAAAGTTAAAACATCTTTATGATGGATTTGTTTCTTACAAACATGGCGCTTCTGGCTTCTCAAGATGTTAACTGATGGACTGGAGTGGTGTGGATTGCTTGTGGATTATTGTGACGTTTTTATCATCTGTTTGGACTCTCATTCTGACGGCACCCATTCACTGCAGAGGATCTGTTGGTGAGCAAGTGATGGAATGCTACAAATCTCCAAATCTGATGAAGAAACAAACTTATTTGCATCTTGGATGCCTTCGGGGTGAGTAAATTTGGAGGCAAATTTACGTTTTAGCTGAACTATTTCTTTAAATTGCATGCTTGGATGTCTACTACAAACATACAGCTGAAGTCAAAATTATAAATACACCTTGCAGAATCTGCAAAATGTTAATTGTTTTAGCAAAACAAGAGGGATCATACAAAATGCAAATTTTTATTATTTTTTATTTAGCACTGACCTGAATAAGATATTTCACAATAAAGATGTAGTCCACAAGAGAAAATGACCCTGTTCAAAAGTTTACATTCACTTGATTCTTAATACTGTGTTGTTACCTGAATGATCCACAGCTGTGTTTTTTGTTTAGTGATAGTTGTTCATGAGTCCCTTGTTTATCCTGAACAGTTCAACTGTCTGCTGTTCTTCAGAAATATCCTTCAGGTCCCACAAATTCTTTGGTTTTTCAGCATTTTTGTGTATTTGAACCCTTTCCAGCAATGACTGTTTGACGTTCAGATGCATCTTTTCACACTGAGGACAACTGAGGGACTCATATGCAACTATTACAGAAGGTTCAAACACTCACTGATTCTCCAGAAGGACAAAATGACACATTAAAGGGATGGTTCGGAGTAGATTTGACTTCCTTGCTATGCACTCCGAAGCCCATGTAAATACCCCATCCGAAGTTTTTTTTCTACCTCAGTCGAACATTGAGGGAGATATCAGAGTTTTTCGAATGGCTTGCTACTGCCATTCATGGTACATGTGATGTATCTCGTAAATTGCACCACTAAACGTGCAAGTAATCTTACCAAACTTCTACAGTAGTGTAAATAGGATATGTACTCACAAAACGCTGCATCGGAAAATTTGTAAGTCCACCATGAGTGCTTTAAAAACAACTTTTACCCGACCCCTACTAGTCTCAAAAACTACAAATGGCGACACATCGACGTCACTTCCCTGGTTTGGGAAAAGCATGTGAAAGTCCTCCTACAAGTTGACATGCACACAGATGTAGTAGGAGGACTTTTACGTGCTTTTCCCAACACAACACAATGATGTCAAATCTACTCCGAACCATGCCTTTAAGAGCCGGGGGTGAAAACTTTTGAACAGAATGAGAATATGTGCATTTTTCCTATTTTGCCTGAATATAATATTTTTTTTCATTTAGTACTGAACTTCAGAAGCTAGAAAAGATACTTACATTTTTCCCAGAAGACAAAAATAAGTTAAATTTTCCCCCGATCTTCAAATTCCAAAATTTTTCACCACCCCCCTGGATCTTAGTGCATTGTTTTTCCTTCTGGAGCATCAGTGAGTGTTTGAATCTTCTGTAATAGTTGCATATGAGTCCCTCAGTTGTCCTCAGTGTGAAAAGATGGATTTCAAAATCATACAGTCATTGTTGGAAAGGGCTTAAATACACAAAAATGCTAAGAAATGCTAAGAATTTTTGTGAAGAACAGCAGGCAGTTCAACTGTTCAGGCAAAAAAACGGACTATATGTAAACATCTTTAATGTGAAATATCTTATTCAGGTCAGTACTAAAAAAAAAAAATCATGCATTTTATACGAACCCTCTTATTTTGCTTATTAACATGCAGACTCTGCAAGGTGTATGTAAACTTTTGACTTAAACTGTGAAAACATTCTATTCAGCCATTCACAACAATCCAGCATAGTATCACTATATGTTAGAAAGTGTTTTAGAAGTGTTAGAACATATTAAGAAAGACATGCACGGTTCAAACGTGTTAATTCGTAGCATGTTTTTATTAAATAAGGTGTAAAAATACAATCAAACTCATCTGGTTACAAAATCATTAATCAGTGGTAGTTACAAAATTATTAATCGGTTACAAAGCGCAAAAATAAATAGTCTTTGTATACTTGGTCCTTGTGCTGCATCTGGGTCCGAAAACACACACCCAAGCAAACAAACATCACACATTTTCTCTCACATGTTATAGCCATTGCATTGGCTTACAGTACATATTTGTGCATTGCATGAGCAAAAACCTACACAAAAATACAAAGTCACACTGCTTTGAGTGGCAAAACATTAAGAGACCGAGACCATGCTCAGTTTCTCAGAAATACTGATGCAATTTTGTGGCATTGGAGGAAAGCTCCAACTGAACTTGTGTTTTTATTGCATAATGTACATAAGGTTTTTGGTACTTTGATTTTGCGGTACAAACGAACGATCCACTGATCAATGGCAATTTGTTCTTTGAGAAATTAAGATGCAAACTGGAAAAGGCATTTGTGCAGTGTTGTAAAAGTGTAGAAACACAGGTAAAATTGTTTATCTAAGAGAAAGCATTAGGCTATATATATATACACACACACACACATTTCTGAGTAAAGACATTCGTTCTTTCTCAAACGAGATTTCCTTTACATTCATTTCACCAAACGATCATCATGCAGCGTTTTGAAATCAGTGACTGCGTTCATTTCACAGTAGTGCGACAGTTGAGAATATCTGACCTACAGTTAAATATCGACATCATGACTCAGGATAGAGGTATTACGCTTTGGAAAATACATTTCCAATTTTTCCCTGTATTTTTTTCTGATGCTGGAGATGATTTTGTATCCTTAAAGGATAACTATTGCCAAAATGCAACCTGGGCTGTTTTTTTAACTGTAAATATCGATTTTGATGCGCTCAAAGTTATGCCCCTAGTACTCCCATTCACCGGCCACTGACCACAAAACGAAATCACGGTCAATCTCAAAAACGGCTCGTTTGTTGTAATTATGCTTTTAGATATAAGTTTGTCTCGTCTACAGTAAACAAAAAAACAGCCCAGGTTGCATTTTGGCAATAGTTATCCTTTAAAGGAACACTGCAGTTTTTTTTGGAAATAGGCTCAGTCTCCAACTCCTCTTGAGTTAATGAGTTGAGTTTTACCGTTTTGAAATCCATTCAGCCGTTCTCCTGTTCTGGCGATATCACTTTTAGCATAGCTTAGCATAGATCATTGAATCCTATTAGACCAATAGCATCGTGTTCAAAAATGACCAACGAGTTTCGGTATTTGTCCTATTTAAAACTTGACTCTTCTGTAGTTATATCGTGTACTAAGACCGGCGGAAATGCAAAGCTGCGAGTTTCTAGGCTGATAAGATTAGGAACTACACTTCCATTCCGGCGTAATAGTCAAGGAAGTTTGCTGCCGTAATATGGCCCGAAGCAGGAGCAGTAATACCACGCAACACAACGTGACCAACTGCATGCACAGGGAGCGTTCCTCTTTGGAAGTTACCCAGCTGGGAACTAATTTCAGGCGCTGCGTGATATTACTCAGCCTGCTTCGGCCTTATTACGGCAGCAAACTTCCTTGACTATTACGCCGGAATGGGAGTGTAGTTCCTAATCCTATCAGCCTAGAAAATTGCAGCTTTACATTTTCCGCTGGTCTTAGTACACGATATAACTACAGAAGAGTCAAGTTTTGAATAGGACAAATACCAAAACTCGTTGGTCATTTTTGAACGCGATGCTATTGGTCTAATAGGATTCAATGATCTATGCTAAGCTATGCTAAAAGTGATATCGCCAGAACAGGAGAACGGCTGAATGGATTTCAAAACGGTAAAACTCAACTTATTAACTCGGGGGGAGTTGGAGAATGAGCCTTTTTCCAAAAAAAGTGGAGTGTTCCTTTAAACTATTCACAAAAAGGGGCTCTAAGTAACTTTTACAACAAAATAAATTAATAGTACTTATGTTTGACATGATGCACCTTCACAAGATGCGTAATGGTGCGTTCACACCGGACGCGAATGAAGCGGAAAGCGCGAGTGATTTACATGTTAAGTCAATGCAAAGACGCGAATAGCCATCCTGCGGCGCGAAACGCGCGAATGAAGCGGCGCGCATTGAGCGTTTCAAGCGATTGCCGCGCCATTCGCGCGAAACGCGTGAGTTCAAAAATCTGAACTTTGGCGAAAATCCTCGCCGCGTTAACCAATCAGGAGCTTGCTCTAGTAGTGACGGAGGCAGAAATCCAAAACAACAATGGAGGACAAAATCACCGTTGCTGTCTGTGGTTACTCGGAGCTGTACGATACATCTTTGGACTTTTGTAGAAACAGGAATAAAAAGGATCTTGCTTGGAAGAAAGTGAGTGAAAAGGTCGGACAATCTGGTAAGTTTTAAAAAACGCTCTTTACTCAATTTGACCTACATATACATACATATTGAGACTACAAGCCAGCTAAAGCTGGCAAATTGAGCTCATTCACCTATTTTACAACTACTTTCCCGCTGACGAGTGGCAGAAGCCCCTCCCATGATGCGAATTCGCATCTGTTGTGAAGTAAATGTCATGCGCGAATGGCGCGAGTAAACTCAAATGTTCAAGCGTTCAACTACGCGCGAATAGCGCGATTTTTCCGCGCAAGTCGCGTCCGGTGTGAACGCACCATAAAACAAATCCTACTAATATTACAATAAATTATTTGTTAAATGGAATAAATGCATGTCAACACTGAAAACATTTCCTTATAGGTGTCAGTATGAAGACTAAGATCTTTGTTATATTAACCAGTGAAACTGAAAAATCACATTTTTTACCTTTTATAAGTATATACTGTTGTCCAAAAAGGCAAGTAACTAGTAGTACTACTGTGAAATAACATGCTTTGTGTTAACATAGTAATATTACACTCAATGTTTCACAATATTAGCATACAAACATAAGCATTGCTGTCCTCATGTTTCATTTCAGGCTCAATTGCTGGTGTGGAAATGTGTTTTAAAAGTCCTCTTCTCATTTTTGATTTATATGAACTACTGGTCAAAGGTTTGGGAGGCTTATCATTTCTTAAATTTTTGAAAGAAGTCCTTTATGCTTGATTAGAAATGCATTAAATATTATTATGAATTAAAACAACTTTTTCGACTTGAATATATTGTAAAATGTAATTTATTTCTTAATGCAAAGCTGAATTTTCAGCATCGCTACTCCAGTTTTCAGTGTCACATGATCCTTCAGAAATCATTTAAAGTATGCTAATCAATAATTATCAATTATAACTGGTGCTTTATTATTAATAATAGTTATTATTATGATCAATGTTGAAAGCTTTGGCTGTATGATATTTTTTTCAGGATTCTCTGATGAATAGAAAGTTCAATGAACAGTGTTTATTTAAAATAAAAATCTATTTTATATATATATATATATATATATATATATATATATAATATCCTTCCCGTCATTTTTGATCAATTTAATGCATCCTTGAAGAATAAAAGTATTAATTTGTTTTCTTTTCTTTCTTCTTCTTCTTTTTCATATTTTTTTCCTTACACAACTTTTAAATTGAAGCGTATAACAAATATATTCGGCAGAAAAAACAGCAAACACTGAAGACTAACGGAATAACGGCTGCTGAAAATTCAGTGTCGCATTAAAGAAATAAACTAGATTAAAAAGTTTGTCAAGAAAAAGCCGAACCAGAACGTTTAAAAGTTTTAAAAGACTTAAAAAGTTGATGATTTTAACATGATTAGCATGTAGCTAGCATGATTAGCCAGTGTTGTTAGCACGGATCTAACAATTAACAATTTGCTAGCATGTTTCTAGCATGATTAGCAAGTTGTTAGCATGTTTTTATCATGATTAACAAGTTGCTAACATGTTTCTAGCATGATTAGCCATTTGCTAGCATGTTTTTGTCATGATTAGCAAGTTGTTAGCTTGTTGCTAACATGTTTCTAGCATGATTAGCAAAGTTGTTATCATGTTTCTAGTGTGATGAAGTTACTAGCAAGTTGCTAGTCTGCTTCTAGCATGATTAGCATGTTGTTAACGTGATTAGCAAGTTGTTAGCATGATTAACATGTTGTTAGCATGATTAGCAAGTTACTAGTAAGTTTCTAACTTGATTAGAAGGTGCTAGCATGTTAAGTGTGTTTAACAAGTTACTAGCTTGTTGCTAGTCTGCTTCTAGCATGATTAGCATTTTGTTAAGTGATTAGCATGTTGTTAGCATGTTTATAACATGATTAGAAGGTGTTAGCATGTTTTAAGCGTGTTTACCAAGTTACTAGCATGTTGCTAGCCTGTTTCTAGCACAATTAGCATGTTCTTAGCATGATTAGCAAGTTGCTAGTACGTTGTTTTCATAATTGTAACATGATAAACAAGTTATTAACTTGTTCTCAGAAAGACTACTGTAATAGTTGCTAGCATGTTTCTAGCATGATTTACAAGTTACTAACATGTTACTAGCATGTTGTTGGCATGATTAGCAAGTTGCCAACATAATTAGCACGTTGCTAGTATGTTGATATCATATCTGTAACAAGATTAACAAGTTGTCATCATCTTACTAGCATGTTTCAACATGATAAGCAAGTTGCAAGCATGTTTCTAGTGTGATTAGCAAGTTGCTAACATGTTTCTAGCCTGTTTCTAGCATGATTAACATGTAGCTAACATGATTAGCCAGTTGTTAGTATGTAATCACATTTGTAACATGATAAACAAGTTATTAACATGTTTCTAGCATGAATAGCAAGTTGCTAGCATGTTTCTAACATGATTAACAAGTTGCTAGCATGTTGCTAGCATTATTCTAGCATTAGCAAGTTGTTAGCATGTTGCTAGCATGTTTAACAAGTTACTAGCATGTTGCTAGCCTGTTTCTAGCATTATCAGCATGTAGTTAACATGATTAGCCAGTTGTTAGTATGTTGCTAGCATATTTGTAACATGATTAACCAGTAACTAGCATGATTCTAGCATTAGCAAGTTGTTAGCATGTTGCTAGCATGGTTTACCAGTTGCTAACATGTTTTGATCATGATCATGACATGTGGCTAGGATGTTTATAGCCTGTTTCTAACATGATTAACAAGTTGCTAGCATGTTGCTAGCATGTTTAACAAGTTACTAGCATGTTGCTAGCCTGTTTTTAGCATGATTAGCATGTAGCTAGCATGATTAGCCAGTTGTTAGTAAGTTGCTTTCATATTTGTAACATGATTAACAAGTTACTAACATGATTCTAACATTAGCAAGTTGTTAGCATGTTGCTAGCATGTTTAACAAGTTACTAGCATGTTGCTAGTCTGTTTCTAGCATTTAGCTAGCATGGTTTGCCAGTTGCTAACATGTTTTGATCATGATCATGACAGGTTGCTAGGATGTTTATAGCATGTTGCTAGCATGTTTAACAAGTTACTAGCATGTTGCTAGCCTGTTTCTAGCATGATTAGCATGTAGCTAGCATGATTAGCCAGTTGTTAGTAAGTTGCTATCATATTTGTAACATGATTAACAAGTTACTAACATGATTCTAACATTAGCAAGTTGTTAGCATGTTGCTAGCATGTTTAACATGTTACTAGCATGTTGCTAGTCTGTTTCTAGCATTTAGCTAGCATGGTTTGCCAGTTGCTAACATGTTTTGATCATGATCATGACAGGTTGCTAGGATGTTTATAGCATGTTGCTAGCATGGTTTACCAGTTGCTAACATGTTTTGATCATGATCATGACATGTGGCTAGGATGTTTATAGCCTGTTTCTAACATGATTAACAAGTTGCTAGCATGTTGCTAGCATGTTTAACAAGTTACTAGCATGTTGCTAGCCTGTTTCTAGCATGATTAGCATGTAGCTAGCATGATTAGCCAGTTGTTAGTAAGTTGCTTTCATATTTGTAACATGATTAACAAGTTACTAACATGATTCTAACATTAGCAAGTTGTTAGCATGTTGCTAGCATGTTTAACAAGTTACTAGCATGTTGCTAGTCTGTTTCTAGCATTTAGCTAGCATGGTTTGCCAGTTGCTAACATGTTTTGATCATGATCATGACAGGTTGCTAGGATGTTTATAGCATGTTGCTAGCATGTTTAACAAGTTACTAGCATGTTGCTAGCCTGTTTCTAGCATGATTAGCATGTAGCTAGCATGATTAGCCAGTTGTTAGTAAGTTGCTATCATATTTGTAACATGATTAACAAGTTACTAACATGATTCTAACATTAGCAAGTTGTTAGCATGTTGCTAGCATGTTTAACATGTTACTAGCATGTTGCTAGTCTGTTTCTAGCATTTAGCTAGCATGGTTTGCCAGTTGCTAACATGTTTTGATCATGATCATGACAGGTTGCTAGGATGTTTATAGCATGTTGCTAGCATGTTTAACAAGTTACTAGCATGTTGCTAGCCTGTTTCTAACATGATTAGCATGTAGCTAGCATGATTAGCCAGTTGTTAGTAAGTTGCTATCATATTTGTAACATGATTAACAAGTTACTAACATGATTCTAACATTAGCAAGTTGTTAGCATGTTGCTAGCATGTTTAACAAGTTACTAGCATGTTGCTAGTCTGTTTCTAGCATTTAGCTAGCATGGTTTGCCAGTTGCTAACATGTTTTGATCATGATCATGACAGGTTGCTAGGATGTTTATAGCATGTTGCTAGCATGTTTAACAAGTTACTAACATGTTGCTAGCCTGTTTCTAGCATGATTAGCATGTAGCTAGAATGATTAGCCAGTTGTTAGTAAGTTGCTATCATATTTGTAACATGATTAACAAGTTATTAGCATGATTCTAACATTAGCAAGTTGTTAGCATGTTTAACAAGTTACTAGCATGTTGCTAGTCTGTTTCTAGCATTTAGCTAACATGGGTTGCCAGTTGCTAACATGTTTTGATCATGATCATGACAGGTTGCTAGGATGTTTATAGCATGTTTCTAACATATTTAACAAGTTACTAGCAAGTTGCTAGCCTGTTTCTAGCATGATTAGCATGTAGCTAGCATGATTAGCCAGTTGTTAGTAAGTTGCTATCAAATTTGTAACATGATTAACAAGTTACTAACATGATTCTAACATTAGCAAGTTGTTAGCATGTTGCTAGCATGTTTAACAAGTTACTAGCATGTTGCTAGTCTGTTTCTAGCATTTAGCTAGCATGGTTTGCCAGTTGCTAACATGTTTTGATCATGATCATGACAGGTTGCTAGGATGTTTATAGCATGTTGCTAGCATGTTTAACAAGTTACTAGCATGTTGCTAGCCTGTTTCTAGCATGATTAGCATGTAGCTAGAATGATTAGCCAGTTGTTAGTATGTTGCTATCATATTTGTAACATGATAAACAAGTTATCAACATGTTGCTAACATGATTAACAAGTTACTAGCATGGTTCTAGCATTAGCAAGTTGTTAGCATGTTGCTAGCATGTTTAACAAGTTACTAGCATGTTGCTAGTCTGTTTCTAGCATTTAGCTAGCATGATTTGCCAGTTGCTAACATGTTTTGATCATGATCATGACAGGTTGCTAGGATGTTTATAGCATGTTTCTAACATGATTAACAAGTTTGCTAACATGATTAGCATGTTACTAGCATGATTGTAGTTGCGATAGATCACAGTTATCACAGTTTTTACTGTAATTTTAATCAAATAAATGTTGAGCAGAAGAAGCTTCTTTCAAAGATCGTAATTATTCCAAGTGTTTGGCTGAAAGTGGGACACAATGTAAAGTTCTAACAGAAAATCCCTGGATCAAACCTAATTGACTCCAAAGTAAACAGAAATCTCCTATTTGTGCCGTTAATCTACTAAACACTGGTGAGTAACACTGATTGACCTTAACCTTCCCCAAAAACAAAGCCTTACAGTCCAGATGCAAAAGCAGGATCTCCTTCAAGTGAACATCCATCACAAAGCGTTTGAAGTGAAGTCAGATTCCTCAGAAAGCACAGCTCAAGTCACCTTGATAGAGGGCTTCCTGTGCACGCAGAGAAGAGTCACGTAGGGCACCCCGATGAAAGCCCACTTCTCACTGGGCCAGAATTTGACGACGGGCCCCTGCTCTGGAGCCTCTGACGCCGCGTCGAAATAAGCAAAACACACACATCCCAGATACGACCCCAGGCAGATGAGGATATGCCTGAACACAGGGATAGAGGAGCAAATGTAGAGCAGATAATCACCTCCAAAGGCAAAGTGCAGTAACTACGCCAACACTGAAACTGAGAAAAATGCCTTTAAAGTTTTTACATAAGCCAGTCAAACATGTTGACGCTTGCGTTACTCTGAACAAATTAATTGAACCAGGAGACTTTGCCACAAGACAAAACAGTTGTCACAAAGTCCATTTTAAGCCTTAAAGGAGTAGTTCACTTTCATAACAACAGTGTACAGATAATGTTCTTAACCCGTTGTCATCCAAGATGTTCATGTCTTTCTTTCCTCAGTCGTAAAGAAATTGTGTTTTTTTGAGGAAAACATTTCAGGATTTCTCTCTTTATAATGGATATGGATGGAGCCCCGAAGTTTGAACTTCCGAAATGCAGTTTAAATGCAGTTTCAAAAGGCTCTAAACGATCCCAGCCGAGGAGGAAGGGTCTTATCTAGCGAAACGATCGGTTATTTTCAAAACAAATTGACAATTTATCTACTTTTTAACCTCAAATGCTCGTCTTGTCTCATCTCTGCGCAGCGCATGCGAAGTCTGTGTGATTGAGGTAAATACAGTTAGGGTATGTCTAAAAACTCCCATCTCGTTTATGTCTTCAATGTCAAAATCGTCCTATAATGCTGTTTTTACCTTTTTTTGTAAAAGGAGTTTGAGTTTCTTTGCATGTTCACTTTGTAAACACTATGTCGGTACTTTTGCAGCAATTTAAGGTAGGGTTGTGCCGATAGACGATAGTATCGTGTATCGACGATAGTCAGAGATATCGCCTGTCGCTGATGCCTTTGACGATAGTTAGACGATTATTATTATTATCCGTCAACAAAGAACTTAACTTTAGCAATGCAGCACAGAGAGTCTGTTCTAGGATGCTTCAGAAACTTGCCGCGGTATAAACACACGCATAGAGAGGCCACAGCGCCTTAACGCACCTCGTGCAGTTAAAATGGGAGATTTTCATCATACAGTACGGTGGTAGATTCACTGATTCTAAAGGGAGTGTTATATTATATTTGCATTGCAGTCATTAGGATAACAGAGGTAGTAAAACCTGGTTCAGGCTGAATTAATTACGATGTATCATAATCAGTCTGTATATAGTAAACATAAACATTCATCTCAGTAACGTCTATAGGCGTTAATTAGAATTACGATGCGATCAAATGGCGCTAAACATACGCACGTGAATTACACGCGCATATCACTTCTCCGCATTCAATATGAACTGAAATACAACATCACCCTCATGATAACGGTCAGACATACAGCGGTAACATTATAGCAATATGATGGGTAAAGAAAGATTCATTCATTTACATTCTGGCACGCACATTTACAACTCACTCACTGACGATAGCAGAGAATGAAACCGAAAGTAACTTGAACAACTCCGGCAGATCTACAGTCAGCGCTGTACACGCACAACTTAATCATATGTCAAGAGAAAAGTCTACCTTTACAAAACGAATAAGGAATTTAGTACATAGATAATTAATTAAATTAGCACGATAGTATCGTGTATCGGCGATCTCTCAGGCTGACGATAGGGCGATATGAAAATTGAGCATATCGCCCAACACTAATTTAAGGTGATTTTGAAGTTAGGGAAGACAACGAGATGGGAGTTTTTAGACGTACCCTAACTGTATTTACCTCAATCACACTGACTTCGCATGCGCTGCGCAGAGATGAGACAAGACGAGCATTTGAGGTTAAAAAGTATATAAATTATCAATTTGTTTTGAAAATAACCGATCATTTCGCTAGATAAGACCCTTCCTCCTCGACTGGGATAGTTTAGAGCCTTTTGAAGCTGCATTTAAACTGCATTTCGGAAGTTCAAACTTCGGGGCACCATGCATATCCATTATAAAGAGAGAAATCCTGAAATGTTTTCCTCAAAAAAACACAATTTCTTTACGACTGAGGAAAGAAAGACATGAACATCTTGGATGACAAGGGGGTGAGTACATTATCTGTGCATTGTTGTTATGAAAGTGAACTAATCCTTTAACTCAATTTTGACCAAATGTGTAGTTACTGTGCTTTGCCTTTGGAGGGTAGAATATATTCAAATAACAATAAATGAATGACATCTTTTTCATCAAATGTAAATATGGAGAAAATGTATACTGTCTAACATTTCTGAGTTTTCATTTTTGAGCAGATTATTGGCTTTAATGTGAAAAAATGTTATTCGAATAAATGAAAAGGTCAAAAGTTTTTGAAAAGTAGAATTTTTAATGTTTTTAAAGAAGTCTCTTCTGCTCACTAAGCCTGCATTTTTTTTATCCAAAGTACAGCAAAGACAGTAAAATTTTGAAATATTTTGCTATTTAAAATAACTGCTTTCTATTTGAAATATATTTTAAAATGTAATTTATTCCTGTGATCAAAGCTGGATTTTCACTGCAAAAAAATGCTTTTCATACTTAGATTTTTTGTCTTGTTTCCAGCCCAAATATCTAAAAATTCTTAAATCAAGACTAATAAAAATTATTTTCTTGTTTTCAGAAAAAAACAAGTCAAAATTAAGCAGTTTTTGCTTAGATCAAGCTAAATAATCTGCCAATGGGGTAAGCATTTCAAGCAAAAACGCACTTAATTTTGACTAGCTTTTCTGAAAACAATACCATTTTTATTAGTCTAGAAATGTTAATTTTCTTGATTGAATTTCTTGATTTAAATTTTTTTAGATACTTTGGCTCGAAACAAGACAAAAAATCTAAGAAAGAAACACATTTTTTGCAGTGTTCAGCATCATTACTCCAGTCTTCAGTGTCACATGATCCTTCAGAAATCATTCTGATTTGATTTGCTGCTCAAAAAACATTTTTTATTATTATTCCGAATATTTAAAACAGTTGAGTGTATTTTTTTCTGGATTCTTTGATGAATAGAAAGATCAGCATTTGAAATATTGAAATGCAATTGCAATCAGCAATTGAAAGATCTGAAATAAAAACCTTTTTTAACATTATACATTATAGAATTTAAAAGATTGGAGTCAGTAACCTTTTTTTTTGGGGGGGGGGGGGGATAATAGAAATTAATACTTTTATTTAGCAAAGATGCTTTAAATTGGTCAAAAGTGATGATAAAGACATTTATAATGTTACAAAAGATTGCCATTTGAGATAAATGCTGTTCTTCTGAACTCATTTTAAAAAAATCTTACTGTTAAAAAAAAATTTGACTGGTAGTTTACTTTGGGAGGGAAAAAAACAAGGAATAATTAGCTTTATTAAAATTTATTCAGGATTCAACTGAATTAGTAACTGTAATAATTCTACAGCAATGATTTCCAAAAAATTTTTTGAGCTGAACCCCATAAAATATTAAAACTTTTAAGGTCATATTTTAATAATTTGACAATATGAAGTTGTCCAAATGACGTTCTTATGCATATTACTAATCAAAAAGTTTTGATATATTTAAGGAAGGAAATTTACAAAATATCTTTATGGAACATGATCTTTACTTAATATCTTAATGATATTTCAATAATTTGACAATACATTCATGGTTAATGGCAGTGTTATTTTAGTATCACTGGTACATTTGTTTTTGTTAATATTCTGAATTAGATTTCTATTTAATTTCAGGTAAAGTTCTATATAGTTTTAATTTTATGAATTAGTTTGAGTTATTTTAGTAAGTTAAACAAAGCAATAATGAGAAACGCAGAAATAAAGTAGTTTATTTGTAAATTTGAAATGCATTTCGGTTAACATTTTACTTCAAAGTATCAAAAATGTTTTTTTTTGTTTTAGTCCTAGTTATAGTTTACTTTTAATTGTCACACAAATTTTTATTTTATGTAATTAATGCTTTTGTGTTGAAAATTATTCATTTTCATGATTTTATTAGTTATTAGCTTTTCTTCAACTCGTGAAACTCAGTCTCATGGTCTAAGCACACCGACTAGATATGAAAAGAATAAAGTAAAGCTGCAATATCTTGTTTACTAGCTGCTGTATGTTGAGTGCACTTGATCAGAAGTGCGCTGCACTTACCAGACACAGTGTAGATACGGAAAGTTGACAGACGACCACATTTCACAGAAAATGCGATCACTGATCCAGCACATGAGGGCCAGAGTCCACCACAGACCCGACAGCAGACCCAGCTTAAACACACGCGGGTTTTCACACCTACAGACACACAAACACACAAACACTCATCACATAACAGGATTATTACAGTTAACTAAAACTAAATAAGAAAAGAATACATTTTTGGTACTCACAATAAAGATGAACTAAAATAAACGGGTCTACAAAACCAGTCACAAGGGTGATTTTTTTCCCCTGAAATTTAGATTTATACATCATCTGAAAGCTGAATAAATAAGCTTTCCATTGATGTATTGGAAAATCTGGAATCTGAGGGTGCAAAAAAAAAAAAAAAAAAACTAAACTGAAACAAAATATTGAGTAAATCACCTTTAAAGTTGTCCAAATGAAGTTCTTAGCAATGCATATTACTAATAAAAATTAAGTTTTAAGTTTAATTTTGTCCTACCATAAATATATTTACAAAATATCATAATTTCTTCAATATCGACTTTAAAGTTGTCCAAATGAAGTTCTTAGCAATGCATATTACTAATCAAAAATTTGTTTTGATACATTTACGGTAGGAAATTCACAAAATATCTTCATGGAACATGAGGTTTACTTAATATCTTAATGATTTTTGGCATAAAAGAAAAATTTTTGACCCATACAATGTATGTATATATATATATATATTAGGACCGGGACTTTAACGCGTTAATTTAGATTAATTTATTACACAAAAAATTTTTTTACGCATTTTAATCGCACTTATTTTTGCACCGTGGAACGTTTCTCACTGGATGAGTTTCGACGGACCGATTATACTGGAGCACCAACTAGCGTTCAGACAAAAACAAACCACAGTGAACATGGACAAAGAAGCTGATGAGACCGCTTTGGTTGGCCCTTTGAATGGGAAATTTTGTTATAAAAAACGAATGGCTGAAATGTAGGCTACTATATTTCTAAATATCCTACTGCTACACTTAATGGCAATATTGCACTGGTCTGTTGGAGTTGGTTGAACAAAAATAAACAATATTTTGTTGCTTAAGCTTATGTGTTCAGTCATTATTCAATGGTATACTAAAAATCCATATGAAAAAAAATTACTTCTCACTGTTCTCAGGTCAAATATTTGTATGCAATTAAAATGCGATTAATTTCGATTAATTCATTACAAAGCCTCTAATTAATTAGATTTTTTTTTATTAGATTATTTTTTTATTATATATATATATATATATATATATATACACACACATACACACACACACACACACACACACACACACACTATATATATAATGAACTAAAATATAAAAAAAATTGTTTAGTTAACTACTCTGAAAATACATCTGAAATAGTTAAGATAAAACTACACAGACATAAAAAAAAAAAAAAACTAATGATAAAAATGACAACAACACACAACAAAATTACTAAAACTTTGAATAACATAAAAAAGAAAACAACATGTAAAAATAAAAACAGTTTCCAAATATTTTTTTAAAAACACGATAGAATCTGAGTTACGTTTATCAATATTTTGAATTTATTTTTAAATTGTACATTTTCAGTTTTAGTACTATAGTTGTGTCTGTACTTTTTAGTAGATGTGTGTTTGTGTACGTCTATATAGTACAGTTTTTTTTTTTTGCTTTTTTGAATAAAAGTCCAAACTAAATTTAAACAATTGACAGTAACAAGACTGACTTAATACAATACTTAACAATAACAGTCATGAAAATGACGTTTGTCACCCCCCCCCCCCCCCCCAAAAAAAATAAATAAATAAATAAAAAAATAATAATAATAATAATAATAATATTAATAAAGTTAAGAAAAATTAAATGCATATTTGGGTTTAGTCACACCGTGTTTTTTTAAACGTTACATATAATCTTAAGGAGACAGAACATATTGACATTATACTTTCCTTTTTATACGATTTTCTCAATCAATGCAAGGAAAGAGCCCCATATTTTCATATAAAGATCAAGGCGTCCTGAGGCTCTAAATACTACACGTTCATAGCTAGCAATATTGGACATGAGTTCTAGCCACTCACTAAACGAGGAGGGCGTAATAGATTTCCAATGTCTCAGAATGACTCTACAGATACCATAGCTAAACGGCACCATTGCAGTTTTATTAATTTTATTAATTTTAGTTTCAGTAACTAAATTTAAATTTGAAATTAAATTTGGGATAAATAATTTTCGTTTCTACAGTTTGATTTTTAGTTTCAGTTATAGTTTTCGTTAACTATAACAATCCTGATCTCAATGCTACAATACTAAAACAAGGTTCCTCAAATCTTACCTTGGAGGGCCAATGCGCTGCAGAGTTTAGCTCCAACCCTGATCAAACTCACCTACTTTTGATTTTCTAATGATCTTGGTGTTTGAAATAGGGTTAAAGCTAAACTATGCAGTAAAGTGGATCTTGTGGGCCTCAGATTTGAGGATCCCTGTATTAAAATAACATGCATAACAGCATCCCACACGAACACTCATACGGCAGGCCTTGCTGAGGAGATATTGTGTACTGTTACTTTTGCAAGTGATTGCACTTATGATTATATCTAGTTCATCTGATTTAGCACTAGAAAAAACAGACTGTTTGCTTGAGATTAAAAAACTGTAAATGATGTTGTTCCATTTGAGAGTGACGTCAGTCACGATTTTTCACAGACGGGATCACGCTGATGATCACTTTCACACACCTGCCTACACACAGAAACACAATCTGTCTTGTTATCACAGTAAACAAACACAGCAGATATCAGATGAATGCTTCTTGCACAGCCATAACTGCTGACATCGATGACAGAGATGTTACTGTTTACTGTTTGCGATATTGCATTTTTCAAAGGCATAACGATTAACGATTGTACATTGTGCGATATTCGTATCATGCGATAGAACTCTTCATTCTGGACAAATTTGCCTCTAGAACCACTGCTGTTAATAAAACCATTTGTTAAATGATTGAAAAGATGTCAAAAACCTACTTTTGCGAACTAGTCCTAGGTTTTCGCTCACTGCAGTACAATCCTCTAAACTCTCTAGGTCAATGATTATCAAACTAAATGTTGAACTTTACCCTTTGGGAAGCTACAGTCGTGGCCAAAAGTTTTGAGAATTACATAAATATTGGAAATTGGAAACGTTGCTGCTTAAGTTTTTATAATAGCAATTTGTATATACTCCAGAATGTTATGAAGAGTGATCAGATGAATTGCATAGTCCTTCTTTGCCATGAAAATTAACTTAATCCCGAAACAAACTTTCCATTGCATTTCATTGCTGTCATTAAAGGGCCTGCTGAGATCATTTCAGTAATGGTCTTGTTAACTCAGATGTGAATGTTGACGAGCACAAGGCTGGAGATCATTATGTTATAACAGGGTTGTTTAGAAAAGGGGCCTGTCTGAATATAACAAAAATCCTATAAAGCCTAAAGAAAAACTCAAAACTTCACAAAACCTGCTAAGCACATGACTGGTGATCCTAAACAAGCATGCACATTTTTAAGGAGATCAGACCATAGCTGATGCTATAACAGTTATAAACGTAAAAAATATCATTTGTGACCTTGGACCACAAAACCAGTCTTAAGTCGCTGGGGTATATTTGTAGCAATAGCCATAAATACATAGTATGGGTCAAAATTATTGATTTTTCTTTTATGCCAAAAATCATTAGGAAATTATCTAAAGATCATGTTCCATGAGTATTTTTGGTAAAATTCCTACTGTAAATATATAAAAATGTAATTTTTGATTGGTAATATGCATTGTTAAGAACTTAATTTGAACAACTTTAAAGGTGATTTTCTCTGTATTTTGATTTTTTTGCACCCTCAGATTCCAGATTTTCAAATAGATGAATCTCGGCCAAATATTGTCCTATCCTAACAAACCATACATTAATAGACAGCTTATTTATTGAACTTTCATATGATGTATATATCTCAGTTTTGTAAAATTTAACCTTATGACTGGTTTTGTGGTCCAGGGTCACATTTTTCAATGGCAAATTACCCGTATTTGCCAAAAAAAAAAAAAAAGAAAAAAACTCAATCATTGATTAGGTGGTTACAGACTTGCTAAACAATATGTCTTTTTCCATATTTGCTTAAATGCCTTTTAGCGTTTGAACCCCAGTAATCGCTGCTTGCAGCTATATATCACAGATTAGTGGCCAAAAACACTTAATATAGGCTCTATAATACAAATGTCATATCTTTTAAGTGTTGAAACAATGATGTTGCCACTGTGTTGAGAATGGAAATAACTAGGGCTGGCAGAGGAGGAGGAAAAAATAGTGTGAGAGAGAAGGAAGAGAGCGAGAGATATAGAGAGAGACAGGAAGTGAGACACTACAAGAATTGCAAACTGTTAGTCAGACAAACTGATAAACAAAAAGCCTTGTTCCGCTTCCAAGGTGTTTGTAATTTGTCACTTGTGAACAAGATGTACACTAGCTTCTTAAAAAAAACTACTTATGACGGAAATAATACACTTCAAAACTGCAAACTGAATGTAATATAAATGCATTTTAGGTTAAATTTATATTAAATGCAATTAGCTGAACTTTAGAGTGCTTACGTAGGACTTAAATACATCTTTCTATGTTATTTTAGAAATACTGCTATTGTCAGTGACATATGGTTAAAGTACTGCCGAATGTACTGACAAGCATTTATGATAAACTAAGGGTAGATTTTTTTTTAAATTGAGAGTTGTACATCGTATAAAGGCTGAAAAAACAAGCTTTCATTGATGTATGGTTTATTAGGACAGGACAATATTTGTCTGAGATACAATTATTTGAAAATCTCCAATCTGAGGTGCAAAAAATCTAAATTTTGTCCAAATGAAGTTTTTAGCGATGCATATTACTAATCAAAAATTTGTTTTGATATATTTATGGTAGGAATTCTTACTGCGAAATATCTTAATATCCTAATGATTTTTGGCATAAAAGAAAAATCAATAATTTTAACCTATGCAATGTATTTTAGCCTATTGCTACAAATATATCCGTGCTACTTAAAACTGGTTTTGTGGTCCAGGGTCAAACTTCTATTGAAACTTGTCATGCATTTAAATATATTTGTAATTATGCATTTTCACACATCACTCCAAAAAGGAAACATCGTGTTGTTTTTTAGGTTAACAACAGCATAAAGTAATATCTATCTATTCACAGTTTCACTTCCTGTAAACAGACACAAGTTTTACTTTGTGCTCAGAGATGTCACAGGCTCATTCATTGTTAGTCTCTCTCGTAATGAGCTCACAGTGAGCCTTTGTAAATAATCACTAAAACTACAAACATATATTGTTTGCTGTAAGATAAAGCACATATAACTGGTCTGAACGCAGAGAGAAGCGCTATCAGGAAACCACACCAGCGCATCTCGTTTTCAGGAAGCCGCTGATAAGCCCATTTCTTCATCTACAGAGCGAAGCAAATGAAGTCTATGCACATCTGGACAGCTAATGGGATGGCTTTCCTGACACCAGAGGATTTCAAGCATGTGTGCTGAAGAACAGATTTCTCATTGACTCTCATTGAGCACAGAAAGTATGAGTTTAGTGTCTGTCTACTTAGTTTACTTCACTTACATGACTAAACATTATTACAAGAGCTTCTTGAGAGAAAGGCTTCCCATCTGTAAATGCTTAACGTTCAAAAACATTTTCATAGTATGGGGCTAAGATTTTAAAAGGGACATCGGATGCAAATTTCACTTTTACATGGTGTTTGCATATAAATGTCTCTGCAGTGTGGATACAACCATCCTACAATGATAAAAACTAGAGATGAATGTTACGAAGTGTAGTACCACTGGATTAACTGGTGACAAGGCAGAAATGCTTCTCTTTATCAAGAAAAATTAGCTATTAATGCCCAAGTAATTGCATTTAGTACTAGCATTGGTATTTATACCTGTTTGAAGACACAGTGCACGTTTTGTTATTAAAGTTATTGTTGTGAGATGATCCTGTAATTAATGTTTTAAAAAAAAATCCATATAAAATTAATTGAAGAAAAGTAGATTTTTGTATGCCTGCTTTGTTACTTATATTTTATTTGTAATGTTTTCAAGGCTCAGAGCACTTTATTTTGTTAAAGTCATTTTAATATGAGAAGATGCTGTAATGTTTATGCATTTCTTTTATTATAAAATAAAAAAAAACATTGAGGACAAGATTTTTGCTAGTATAACTATATACTGTGTTAGTTACAGGAACTAATTGTATACCTTTTTCAAAGGCACAAAGCGCTTTTTTTGTTGTAAGAAGATCCTGTAATGTTTAAAAAATTATTTTATTATAAAATAAATTTAATGAAAGAAAATATTTCTGTATAGGCCCATGCTTTCATTACAGTTCTTAAAAAAAAAATCGGAATCGGCCAAGAAAATTGCAATCGGTGCATCTAAAATGCATGTAAAAATACATTCACTTCTTTTTTAATCCCTAAAAACCCAAGCCGATTTGATTTTGTGAGCAGTATGATGTCATATTGCTCAGGCCCCGCCCACGACTGCTGACGGACCGCCCTTTATTAGCATATTTCTGTCCTCAGCCAGTTGTACGCTGCCTGGCATTTTCAACACAAGTCTTTGTTTTTCTCCTAAAATCAGAGCCACTGAGGACGCAGTGGATTAGTTTTGTTTTTGATGGTAATGCACGGCTGAATAGACAACAAAAAAATGCAAAAGAGGGGCGGGGTGAGCAGAGCTCATTATCATTTAAAGAGCCATGCAATGAAACGGGTCGCTGTGAACAGAGCAGTTTCAGACAAGGTAAAATGGTGTTGTTTTACATGACCACTGAGGAATTTTAACCAAAGTATGTTACAGAAATTTCATAAAGGCCCTTAAGTATCATACAAACTTGTGGAAATTGGGCATCTGATGTCCCCTTTAACTAAATTGTACAATTTTTTGAAGACCGCCTTCAAGTTGGGTCACTCCTTTAACATACTCTTGCATGTTATTGCTCTTTGGATAAAAGCGTCTGCTAAATGTAAATATGATCTTTGTTTTTTCTCTTTTTCTCTCTTTTTTTGGTCTGTCAGGTGCAATTCATAAGTCAAGCATACTCGAATAGTAACATCTCAAGAAGTATGCTTAAAATTAATAAAAGTATAAAAAAAAACTACTTGCAGACAATTTTAAGAAAGACACTTTCATGACAGTTCAACACACTTAAGTATACTTTTAAAAGTGCTCTTCGTTATATTGTTAAATTACATTTTAGATTTAATAATCTTAAAGTAAGTGCACTTTAGAGAACTTGACTAACATACTGAAGCACACGTAAAGTACTTGATTATAATTTTGTACACTATAGTGTTTTTTCAATATTATATTTAAAGTTAATAGATTTTAAATATACTAAATCACAACTTGATCATTTCAAATGTGTAACTGGAAATATGTCAAAACATGACAAAAGTTTTAACTGAAGTAACATTCAAATATATTTTAGTTTACAATAAATGTTTGTCAGTGCCTATAACCATTTTTCAAAGATAACAGAAGTGTCAAAATAGTGCTTTAAAGTCCAGCTAATTGCATTTAATATACATTTAAACTATAATACATTTTAATTTAATTTTAATTAACAGGCAATTAAGTGTCAGAAGTTTTTGACCAGATTTTTTATGATGTTTTTAAAGAAGTCTCTTCTGGTCACCAAGCCTGCATTTATTTGATCCAAAGTACAGCAAAAACAGTACAATTTTGAAATATTTTTACCATTTAAAAAAAACAATAAACATTTCAACATAATAATAACAATAATAAATGTTTTTTTGGCCAGCCAATCAGAATATTAGAATGATTTTGAAGGATCATGTGCTGGATTAATGATGCTAAAAATTCAGCTATAAAATCACAGCAATAAATTACAATTTAAAATACATTCAAATAGAAAGCAGTTATTTTAAATAGTAAAAATATTTTAAAAATTTACTGTTTCTGTACTTTGGATCAAATAAATACAGGCTTGGTGAGCAGAAGTGACTTTAAAAAAAACACATTCGACTGGTAGTGTATATTCTTTTGAAGTATATTATTTCCACAATAAGCACACCTCTCCTCAAACTTTAAGCGCAGCTAATTTGATCTACTTTTAAGTTTGTAACTTTGCATAAAAGTAGTTTACATTTGGTAGTTTACATACATACTGTTTTGTAATTTTATAACTACAATGTAAAATTAATAATTATTATATACGTTTTCTTTTTACAGTGAAATATTAAAATAAGAATATTTTCTTAATTTGTTTATATTTAGTTTTTTATTTTGTAACGATAATAATAATAATAATATTTTTAAAAATATTAAATATAAATATCATAATATTTTTTTAAATATATTTGCAATTGGAATTATCATGGGGGAAAATTTTTTTTTTTTCCTTAAATCTTAAAAGTTTTTGTGCATTCATAAAAAGCGTATCCCTTTTTTTTTTACGAAAGTCAAATAGATGATTTAAAGGATATTATTTCCACAATAAGCAAACCTCTCCTCAAACTTACTTTTAAGTTTGCAACTTTGCATAAAAGTAGTTTACATTTGGTAGTTTACATACATACTGTTTTGTAATTTTATAACTACAATGTAAAATAAATAATTATTATATATGTTTTCTTTTTACAGTGAAATATTAAAATAAGAATATTTTCTTAATTTGTTTATATTTAGTTTTTTTTTATAACGATAATAATAATAATATTTTTAAAAATATTAAATATAAATATCATAATTTTTTTTCTAAATATATTTGCAATTTTTTCCTTAAATCTTAAAAGTTTTTGTGCTTTCATAAAAAGCGTATCCCTTTTTTTGAAAGTCAAAATAGATGATTTAAAGTATATTATTTCCACAATAAGCACCTCTCCTCATACTTTATGCTCAGCTAGTTTAATCTACTTTTAAGTTTGCAACCATGTGCTTTCCTATACTTTACATCATATTAATTTACAGGGACATTGCCATATAAATAGAGACAGCTATATAGAGGAAGCTGTCACTGTGATTTAAAATGAACACGCACAAGAATAAATATGTAATGCAACAACATGAAAGCACTAGAGGACTGATGTGTGTGTGTGTGTGTGTGTGTGTGTGTGTGTAGACACAAGCGCTGACCTCTTTAGCTCTGTGATGAGAAGAGCGGTGCACGGGATGCCCAGCGTCATCAGAGAGATTGAGTTTATCGCTGGCTTGATGAAGGCCAGACACGTGGTGATCCCTGAGAGGATGCCGATGACCATTTTGAACCTCGATCTAGTGACATAAACAAGAGGAGTAAACAAGAAAATTCATTTTGATCTGAATCTGTGTTTGAATATGCAAGTGCACCTGTCTCTGCGGAATATCTTGGGCAGATATCTCTTGGGAAACCACATCCCGATGGCACACATGAGCACCCACAGTATGGCCAGCTCATCCAGCATCTGCCCCAGGAAGCTCAGCGTCGCATGGAAGTAAGAGGAGCCGATACCTGAAGGAGAACAGCAGGATGATGTGAAAACGTTATTATACAACAATTACATTGTTTTAGCCTTGCATGCATCGATGCAGAAGTGTTCACATTAGCATTGTGACGCATGGTAAAAACGATTATATTCCACAGCTCTACACAACGCTGTGCTCTTTTACACATAAGAAGCTCATTATCCAGTGTCTTCTGTGTCTCAGAGAGTCTAAATTCACAATAAATGCTGCTCCGCACAAACACCCGAGTTTCGGTTGGGAAAACATCATGCAATCTTTTTATACTTGAAATGAGAAGCATTTATCAACAAAAGAGAAGGGCTAAAAAAAAAAGAAAGAAGTTTACAATAATTACATAAAAAGAAAAGGTAAAAAGTTTTTGTTGATGTATTTTTTTCTTGGGCAGCCCGAACTTTTAGTGAATTTTTTAAAAGTCGAAATAGATAAAGTTTTCATATATTTCATAATTTATTTTGAATTTAATCTATTTTTCACCTGAATCTTTGCTGGTTTTTAAAGTTTTTTATCCGTGTTCTAAGCAGGTTAAAAATAAAAAGCTGGAAAAATATTGGGGGTGAAAAGTGAACCAAAAAACGAATTCAACTATGTGTGTGTGTGTGTGTGTGTGTGTGTAATTCATTTAATTTTTAAAAAGTAAGTCATTTAATTAGGATTAAAAAAGTTATTCTTTCACAGATTTTTAGAATTTTTTGAAAGTCAAAACAGACAAAGGTCTTAAAAATTTCATAATGTATTTAGAATTCTTTTCTTTTTTCACCTATATCTTTCTTAAAGGAACACTCCACTTTTTTTGGAAATAGGCTCATTCTCCAACTCCCCCCGAGTTAATAAGTTGATTTTTACCGTTTTGAAATCCATTCAGCCGTTCTCCTGTTCTGGCGATATCACTTTTAGCATAGCTTAGCATAGATCATTGAATCCTATTAGACCAATAGCATCACGTTCAAAAATGACCAACGAGTTTCCATATTTGTCCTATTTAAAACTTGACTCTTCTGTAGTTATATCGCGTACTAAGACCGGTGGAGATGCAAAGCTTCAATTTTCTAGGCTGATAAGATTAGGAACTACACTCCCATTCCGGCGTAATAGTCAAGGAAGTTTGCTGCCGTAATATGGACACAGCAGGAGCAGTAATACCACGCAGCACATGTCCAAATGCTAAACTAGCTGGGAACTCATTTCTGATAATACTCCGCCTGCTTCGGCCATATTACAGCAGCAAACTTCCTTGACTATTACGCCGGAATGGAAGTGTAGTTCCTAATCTTATCAGCCTAGAAACTCGCAGCTTTGCATTTCCACCGGTCTTAGAACACGATATAACTACAGAAGAGTCAAGTTTTAAATAGGACAAATATGGAAACTCGTTGGTCATTTTTGAACGTGATGCTATTGGTCTAATAGGATTCAATGATCTATGCTAAGCTATGCTAAAAGTGATATCGCCAGAACAGGAGAACGGCTGAATGGATTTCAAAACGGTAAAAATCAACTCATTAACTCGGGGGGAGTTGGAGAATGAGCCTATTTCCAAAAAAAGTGGAGTGTTCCTTTAATCTTTTTCAACCAGTTTTTAACCCTTTTTAACCTCTTTTTAAACCACTGTTTCAAACCATTTTAACCTCTTTTTAAATTAGTTTCAAACCAGTTTTTAACCCTTTTTAACCTCTTTTTAAATTAGTTTCAAACTAGTTTTTAACCATTTTTAACCTCTTTTTAAATTAGTTTCAAACCATTTTTAACCTCTTTTTAAATTAGTTTCAAACCAGTTTTTAACCCTTTTTAACCTCTTTTTAAATTAGTTTCAAACCAGTTTTTAACCCTTTTTAACCTCTTTTTAAATTAGTTTCAAACCAGTTTTTAACCCATTTTTAACCTCTTTTTAAACCACTGTTTCAAACCATTTTTAACCTCTTTTTAAATTAGGTTCAAACCAGTTTTTAACCCTTTTTAACCTCTTTTTAAACCACTGCTTGAAACCAGTTTTCAAACCTTTTTAACCTCTTTTTAAATTAGTTTCAAACCAGTTTTTAACCCTTTTTAACCTCTTTTTAAATTAGTTTCAAACTAGTTTTTAACCATTTTTAACCTCTTTTTAAATTAGTTTCAAACCAGTTTTTAACCCATTTTTAACCTCTTTTTAAACCACTGTTTCAAACCATTTTTAACCTCTTTTTAAATTAGTTTCAAACCAGTTTTTAACCCTTTTTAACCTCTTTTTAAATTAGTTTCAAACCAGTTTTTAACCCTTTTTAACCTCTTTTTAAATTAGTTTCAAACCAGTTTTTAACCCATTTTTAACCTCTTTTTAAACCACTGTTTCAAACCATTTTTAACCTCTTTTTAAATTAGTTTCAAACCAGTTTTTAACCCTTTTTAACCTCTTTTTAAATTAGTTTCAAACCAGTTTTTAACCCTTTTTAACCTCTTTTTAAATTAGTTTCAAACCAGTTTTTAACCCATTTTTAACCTCTTTTTAAACCACTGCTTGAAACCAGTTTTCAAACCTTTTTAACCTCTTTTTTGAAAAAGTGAAAAAATATAAGAAATTGCTTTAAATTAAAAAGTGGTTTACACTAATTACAAAAAATGTTTTTGTTTACATTTTTTCGCTTGCAGCATATTCCTGCAAAAAGTATTCAATTCACTTTTTTTTACAGTTTTGAAAGTCAAAATAGATGAAGTTCTCATATTTCATAATTTAGCTACAGCACAATAAATATTTTTTTTTAACTTGAATCGTTCCTGTTTTTTTAAGTGTGTTTTTTAAACAGTGTTTTAAGAAATCTGGAAAAATATTGGGGATAAATAAATATAAGAAATTGCTTGATTGTACACTGATTATACGTTTAAAAATACAGGTTTTTGTTGGCTTATTTACATTTTGGACAAAGAGGCCTAAAATTATCAGTAGCATTTTCTAAAGCAACAAACCACTAAGTACTATGCTTCAGCACGTTTGTGGCATGAGTCATGAACATGAATAATAACTCTAACTGTGAGCTTGCTGAGCAGAGATGAGCTTTACCATCCAGACTACATGACAGAAACATGTTAAACCAGAAAAATACCTTTTTGTTTAACATTTTAGACAAGAACCACTCACAATTTCTTAAATACATAGCTGGTTAAACTCTGGTTATACACTGAAATGTATTCTTAGAAGATTTTATTTCTTACATCAATATTTGAGACCCTATTTATTCAACAGCAAACACTATTTTGCCAATTATATCCCAGTCTTAAAGCGACAGAACTAAGCATATTGCCGATTGCCATTAAAGGGACAGTTCACCAAAACCTCTATTAATTTTTTTCTTGTGCCAAACACAAAAGAATACATTTTGAAGAATGTAGATAACAGTAGCTGGTCCGCACTGACTTTGATAGTGGAAAAAAAAAAAAAAATACTATGGAAGAACTGGGTACCCAGCAACTGTTTGGTTACCTACATTATTCAAAATAAGTTTTATGTTCAACATGTTTTATGTTAAAAAGAATTGAGTGAGTAAATGAAGACAGAATTGTCATTTTTGGGTGATGGTAGGCTAATAAATATAAGAAAAATGACTCACTGCTCTTGACTGAACAACTTTAATACAGTTGCTTTAATAAGAGTCAATGTTTAATTTATGTATTGTTTTATTTTTATATTTGTTAATTCCATTTTTTTGTATGATGCTAAATAAATACATCTACTTTACCTGAAAATTAAAGATTGTTTTATTTGCATATTATGTGTATTTGTAACATGTAGCATTTCTTTGTTCTTATTCTTTAATAAAAAAAAAAAAGATTAAAAAATGACAAAGATTTTTATCTTTGCTCAATTTGGCCTAAACATCTGCCATTCTTTTTATTCATTATTTAAAGCTGGAAAAATATTGGGGATGAAAAGTGAACCAAAAATTATATATAAGAAATTTCTTTGGTAAATTAAAAAGTACTTTACACTAATTACAAAAAACTTGTTTTTTTTCTTGTGCCCTAAAAATGAGCATATTCCTGTAAAAAGTCATTATTTTACAGATTTTCTACAGTTTTGAAAGTCAAAACATATTTTTTTAGAGCAAAAAAAGCAAAAAAAAAAATAAATAAATAAAAAATACAGTCAAAATACAGTCCCCTGGCAAATAATTTTGGACATATAACTTTTTGTTCAAATGTAAATAAAAGCTGAGAAATATTTTTTTTCCACAATGATGCCTTGTACATCGTCTTATCATCTTTTGGGAGAAGCCTGTGTCATTTCCAGTCAAAAATAAAAACTTGCTGGTTGAATAAAAGTACATTTAAGTCAGAATTTGCCAGGGGTATGAATCATTTTGGGCTTGACTTTAAGAAATTGCTTGATTGTACACTGATTATACATTTTAAAATCAATGTTTTTGTTGCCTTATTTACATTGATAAACATCTGTTTGGTTTTAAAATAGGGAAATTGTATAACCAATAGTAAAACCAACATGACAAAGAATCGAGATAAAATCGTGAATCGTGATATTTCACCCTTTCGCCCACAGTTTAAGGTGAGACACTGCAGGTGAATAGGGTAAAAAATAAAATAAAATAATAATAGGTATGACCTTACCCAGTTAATTGATTACATTGATAATTGCAAACATTTTTTGTATTACAAGTTTTCTAAAATGTTACGTTTAAATATGCAAATTATGCATTATTTAATGAAATAATTTGCATTTCAAGTACAAAAATCTAAACAATGGATCAGTTTCAAAATTCTTGTTTAATTTTTTTTATCATATTAGAGTCAAATGTTTTTACAGAGAGGATTTTTGAATTTTCGTCACTCCATAATCCAGAAAAACAGACAGGAAACAATTTTTTTATCAAGCAAATAAATCCTTCTATAAAAGCCTTCTGAATATGTGACCCTGGACCACAAAACCAGTCTTAAGTCGCTGGGGTATATTTGTAGCAATAGCCAAAAATACATTGTATGGGTCAAAATTTTTGATTTTTCTTTTATGCCAAAAATCATTAAGAAATTAAATAAAGTTCATCTTCCATGAAGATTTTTTATAAAATTCCTACTGTAAACATATCAAAATGTAATTTTTGATTTGTAATATGCATTGTTAAGAACCTAATTTGGACAACTTTAAAGGTGATTTTCTCAGTCTTTTTGATTTTTTTTGCATCCTCAGATTTCTGATTTCAAATAGATGTATCTCAGCCAAATATTGTCCTATCCTAACAAACCATACATCAATAGAAAGCTTATTTATTGAGCTTTCATATGATGTATAAATCTCAGTTTTGTCAAATTTAACCGTATGACTGGTTTTGTGGTCCAGGGTCACATATAGAAAAGGAATACAAATGTAAAGTTTGGTGCGTGTAAGTGCTACTGAAGTGACGATTTTTGGCTCAGTGTAGGAGAAAAATGTATTGTAAAAATATGTATTGTAATTGAAATCTATTGACACAAAGAGATAAAGTGCTATAAAAGAAACACTTAACACTGTCTTTTGGATGTTTTCTTTCCACTAGTCTGAAAAAACACTTTATGAAACACCAAAACGCCCAAAATCTCAAACTTGACAGGTGCATGAATAAACAGCGTCTACTGTCAAGTCTTCAAAGTCTTGTTAAAACATACATCCACCAGCACAAACGCCACTGCATCACCTCAAGGTCTGATTGAATTCCTCTCCGTCCACGTGTGTCTAATCCTTTGACTAAACTCACTGTATTATATGACGGCAAGGAGGAGTCTGACTCAAAATCCCACCCGGATTAATTAAATCAGCAGCTTCCTTTAGAGCGGAAAAACTCTGAAGACATTTGTACAGAGCGGCGTTTGTGCTGAGCTGGCTACTTTCCCATGCTGCTCCACGGCGAGCTTTAAATACACCAGCGGTTTGTTGGGTAGAAGTCACACTTTTGCACAAACCAATCTCCCAAGTGATTGTCTTAACCTTAGCTGTTAAAGGAGGGAGAATAAATAAGATGCCCCAAATGCGGAGCAGCGAAGGCGACACCAATGTGAGAACGGCAGCTTTGGTAAACCTACAACTGAGAGGGACTGTTTGGCTTTACTTGTGAATGCATTTGGGTCATGTGAATTTTGACACATCTTACAGATGACTAAGTGAGTTCCAACTCCAAACTCATTCAACAGATCCTATGAATGAGAGAAGCTTTTGTGCTGTCCTTAAGCCAGGATTTATGTCTTTTGTAACCTCGGGTTAAGGTCATTTTTAAACATGGGTAATGAAATGTTTGACATTTGTAATTCTGTGGTTGTTCAGAGCAGAGCCAGTGTCAGCTGACCTGAATGTGTATTGAACTGAATGTGTATTGTACTGAATTTCCATTGTTATGCTGATGACACTCAACTATATATTTCAACAAGACCAGATGAAACTTCTAACTTAGCAAAGTTAACAGAGTGTGTTAAAAATGTGAAAGACTGGATGACCAATAATTTTCTACTGTTAAATTCAGATAAGACTGAGATATTACTTATTGGACCAAAAAACAGTACACAGAATCTCTTAAACTGCAACTTGCAACTAGATGGATGTACTGTTATTTCTTCTACAGTCAAAAATCTAGGTGTTATATTAGACAGCAACCTGTCTTTTGAAAATCATATTTCCTATGTTACTAAAACAGCATTCTTCCATCTTAGAAACATTGCTAAGCTACGGAACATGTTACCTGTTTCTGATGCAGAAAAGTTAGTTCATGCATTTATGACGTCTAGACTGGACTATTGTAATGCACTACTAGGTGGTTGTCCTGCTTCTTCAATAAATAAGCTACAGGTAGTCCAAAATGCAGCTGCTAGAGTCCTTACCAGATCAAGAAAATATGATCATATTACCCCAATTTTACGGTCTCTACACTGGCTACCTATTAGGTTCCGTACCACTTACAAAATATTACTTCTTACCTATAAGGCCCTTAATGGTTTAGCTCCTGCATACCTAACTAGTCTCCTACTACGCTACAATCCCTCACGCTCCCTAAGGTCGCAAAACTCTGGACTTTTAGTAGTACCTAGCAAAGTCCACTAAAGGAGGGAGAGCCTTTTCTCATTTGGCTCCCAAACTCTGGAATAGCCTTCCTGATAACGTTCGGGGATCAGACACACTTTCTATGTTTAAATCTAAATTAAAGACTCATCTCTTTAGCCAAGCATTCACATAATGTATCTCATAACGTTGTAATTTCAGTTACATCTGATCAAATGCACATTAATATTCTTCAGCTTGGGCTAAACCATCATTTTTGTTTGGTCGGAAGTTGGAACAGCAGCTACGCTAATTATTTCTCTGTTTCTCTGTCTCTGCCACGGGATTTCCATCCCGTGGTAACTAGGATTTACACAAGATTCAGCCCGGATTCAGATGAAGAGATGATGCCAACCCCTCAGAGGACCGCAGATGATGCCAGCCTTGAAACAACATACAGCACTACATAATTTTCCTACAAGTTGATTACAGCACATAACCATTGCAATTAGTGTTCATCATCTGTTTGATTACACAGTTCCTGATTTAATATTTATATCATATGTACATCGACTCAACATACAGTATTCACCACTAATAAGCTACTAAATATATTGTAGTAGCCTAAAACTTTTGTGCAGCTGCTCTGCAACAATCTGTATTGTAAAAAGCGCTATACAAATAAACTTGAATTGAATTGAATTGAATTGTATGATGACTGACAGAGTTACAGAGAGACTGTTTCTGATTGGTCGGTCTGTAGCTTTGTTTGTG